>NC_034410.1:85931799-86090538 GCF_002078875.1 Numida meleagris | reverse complement strand
CCCCCCCCCCCCCCCACTTTTTAGATTGAACTTGATGAATTGTCCAGAGAAAGCAGAAGTGGCTTATCGCAGACAGAATATTTGTTTAGTATGGTTAGGTTACATTTATTTATGTATTTATTTATTAAAATCCTTTTATTAATCCCACTTCCCTGCATGCGTGCATTTGTATACATTTTTACATATATGTGTGTCAATTTTATAGTTAAGATTCATTGCTAGTATGGGTTCATTAAGATACTGTGATGTGGAAGTCCTTTTTTATTAATGGGATAAGCATTTTTATAAGAAAACAATATTTAACTGTCTGATAACAGAGCAGTAAGGACCATGTCCACAAGCAGTGTATCATATTCCATGGCTATATAAATGATAGGAATTCTGTTTAGGAGAGGAGGCTCTATTTAACAAAGGCAAGTAGTAGCTGGCTAATATTTACGTTTCACAATATGATGTAGCTCCCAGTATTATTAGTGATGTTACAGTTGCATGCAGGATTGTGGGTTCTCACCGGAAAAGAAGATGCCCAGGGAGATGATGAGAAATTTCCAAGTAAATGCTGTAATTGCAGCGAGTAGCTGGGAATTCCACCAGGTGAGGCGGACAAAACCAGCAGCCGAAGTACCTGCGGGAGCAGTGCGGGCAGCGTAGCCCCAGCAGAGCAAGGCGGCAGCAGGTGGCAGCATTGCCACAGCCTCGGGCCCTGCCGCCTCCTTCCCTGCAACTTCACCCGTGGAAAGTTCCTCGACCTTTCCCAAACGCCTTATGGCCCTCGTTAAGTGGCACTCGTGCTCGCAACCTGCCCCTCTGTCAGTGTTTGTCTGTGACCGGGTCCGGTAATTAGAGATTTCCAGCTCTCGTTCGTTCCACTCCTTGTTTTTGCTACGTGCCGGAACCAAAATTCTCCAGCCTGGGTTTGCACGGGTTCTCAGCCTCACGCAGAGAAAGGGGCTGAAGCTGTGAGGATGGGGCTGTACGAGAGAGTGTGGGTCCAGGGGACGAGCCTGGGGCTTGCTAATGGCCTTCGGTCACCAGAGCTGTTAAAGTCGGCAAGCGCACGGGGAATTTTGAGACCAGTCATTCAGAGGGCTCCCTAAAACAAGCTGAGGGTTTTGTTTGTGCTGGCACCTCTCGTGGGTAAATAAACACAAGTGTTTGTTCGAGGTTACTGTACACCCATATGCTTGCAATGAGTGAACAGTCCGAAACGAAGCGTTGTTACCAGCTGCTTCCTTCTGATGTCAAATAGCAGCTTTCAAAGAGGATTTTATTTTTATTTTTTCCTTTTGTTTCTTTCCCAAGTATAAAATACTCTAAGGAACAATATTGCTTTTCGGGTTTTATCATACTCAGAAATCAAAGGTCAAGCCCAAGAGGATGAACACCCCCCAATTTTCAACTCATCAGTTCACAGCAAAGTTAGTTTATCTTCAACTAAAGCTAATTAGACTTTCACCCCTGACATGCTGGTGAAGTGGTAGTGCATGTTTTTTCTTTTGATTGTTTTTAATCTAACTGCTACTGTAGGCATGGAGTTATTTGGTCTTGATTAAACATTTCCAATCTGTCTCTGCAAGCCAATCACGGGCACATTTTCAGACATGTTTCTCACAGTAAATTAGTAACAATTGCTTATATGGTTAATAGTTCAGAAAATGAAGTTCTCCTTTCAGAGGTGTATTGTACTGCCATAATGTACACCCCAAATTGACACCACGTAGTTGTGTATGCAGGTTCTACTTAAAGTGATGGTAGACTGAAGCACCAGGATTCATTAAATTGAGCAGAGTTTCTCATTAAATGTGCAGATTGACAGTCTGAACCGACTGTCATTTGTTTTTCTTTGCAGCTCTTTTTTTTTCATGCCATCAATGCTTTATTTAGAGTGAAACTTTACCACCCGGTGGCTGAGAGGTAGCTGGTTTGTGGGGAAAAAAAACAAGTAGAAAAATATTTTGCATTATTATTTTTCTGGAAAAGGGAAAAGACAACTGGAAGCTTTTTAGATTTAAGTTCTTGATCTTCTCTTCCTCTTATTTTTTTTACCCTGTGTCTAATTTATACCCTGAACAATGTATGTTACCTGGTTTGCAATGTGCAGTGTATACATGTACATTTGTTTTCTAAAGGGAACTCTGTTAGTCCTCATCTATTTTCTAATATAAACTCCTCTGCAGAGGTGTTAGCAAGTATATTTCATTTTAACTATGCCCTATAAATCCTTCATGGAAAATTCCAATTAATATGGCTATGCAGCAAGCTGGGCCAAAAAATTAACTGATCTGTTCTTGCTCAGCAAAGGGACTTGATGAATACAGGAATGGAACAGACTCAATACAAAAATGCTGTTTCTCTTCAAGGAGCTGGAGTCGCCAGGTGCCACTGTTTTGCATCTTAACATAAAAATCTATAAGACTGCACCTTCTGGTATTAACAGATAACACCAGAATGCTCTACCCTATGGCAATTTGCTGAGATGCAAGATATCAGTGCCCCAAGACTCTCAAAAGATTTTTATTTTTTTTCCATAAACATGGGACCTCAATCACTGAAGAGCAGAACTTGAGGAAGACTTTCTCTCCATGAATCAGCCTTCAGGGGGAATACTGACTTTAGGAGGAGAAATTATTCATCGGGGACATTCATGAGATGAGGAACAAGAAAGGGACATTCTTCTGAAATGAAGGGAAATTTTCAGAGAGCACAGTCTCTTTGTTAAGGACATAAAAAATATGAATTCAGTTGAACGTTAAGCGAGTGCATAACCTTGTGAGGAAAAGTCTTCAGTAGAGGGGGATTCAAGGACATGGTGCCTCTCCTTCCCATATATATATATACATATATATATATATATATACATATATACATATATATGTATATACATTTTAATGTAATGGCCTCCTGACTGAGTCCAAGAGAGGTACACACAATGGTTGGCTTTTGTTACATTTCCATACTACTGACTTAGTACATATTTTGCAAAATCACAGAATTGTTGTGGTTGACAGGGTGCTCTGTGTCTGTTGGGTCCAACACCTGCAGGGACACCCAGAGCAAGGTGCCCAGGACCATTTCCAGGTGGCTTTTATATATTTCTAAGGAGGGTGACTCCATAACCTCTCTGGGCACAGTGCTCTGTCATCCTCACAGGCAGAATTTCTGTGTTCCAGTTTGTGCCATTGTCTCTTGTCCCATTGCTGTGCACCACTGAAAGAGCTTGGCTCTTTCATCTTCATACATCATAAGGTTACCCCTGAGTCTTCCCTTCTCGAGGCTGAACAATCTCAGATATCTCAAATTCCTGCAGGAGAAAAGCTCCAGCCCCTTTATCATCTTAGTGGCCCTTTGCCAGACACTTTGCAGTAGCTCCATCTCTTTTGTATGGGTGAGCCCAGACCTGGACGCACCACTTCAGTTGCGGCTTCACCAGAAGGATCACCTCCCTTGGCCTGCTGGCAGCAGTACTCAAGCAGCATCACCAAATGATTTGCATCACCAAACTGACATGGTTGGGCACTGAGTAGTGTGACTGAGGTACTGCTCATGCTTCAAAGGAAGCATTAGAAGCCTTTATTTTTTTTTTTTCCTACTCTTATGCAGCTGAGCAATATTTTCCACCAAGTAGAACAAGAGAAGCAAAGGCAGCTTTCTTATGTAGAGGTGCTCAGAGCCCAGGCAGAAGGAAGGAGAAGGAGTCATGGATATGTAGGTACCGCAGACATGGGGAACAGAGAGTGTGAGCTGCTTCCGTGTGCCATTTCATGACAGCACAGCTGTGGGCAAGAATCCTGATTTCCTTTCTAACAGAACATCAGGGTATTCAGGATTTTTGCATAATGATTGTCTTCTAAATATTGTAAGAAAGTATGGCACTTATGCAGTGGACAAAATGTCCTCAGCCTATGTTCTCCAGCAAAGTAGCTAAACTGATATGTGTTGAAGTTAATAAAGTGCCTGCATCATGTTTTGGTGAAAAGGTGAGTTGAAATTTTGGTTATATCCATTTTCTTTGCCATTATTCATAATGTTTTTGTTTGTTTGTCTGTTTGTTTTTAAAGAAAGACAGGTTAAAAGGAATATGAAGAGCCAATTTCCATGAGAAAATTGCTCTGTTTGAAAAGAAATTTTACTCTTTATCTCATTTCAGACCTGCTAGATTTCATAAGCACTCATAAGTTAGGGTGAGTTGTGTTCTAAGATGTCAAACAAGTGTTTGAAACTGTTCAATTCATATTTGTCATACTTTCTTCTACCAAGATTTATATCTGCACAAAACTTAATATAAACACTAGTTATGAGTTTGTAACTTAATTCCACGAAAAATATTAATATACTAAAATATTCTGCTGTATGAATATAATGTGAGGAACTGAGAAAACATTTACAGAACATCAAAAATGCAGACATTGGGAAGTGGACATTTTTTATACATACAGTTATTAGGAGAATAGGGAAAAAAAAAAGATTACTCAGCCCTGTAATGCTTTGGAATGAAGTAACTCCACTTTTATGGAGTAGGTCTAGATGCTTTGGTTTATTCTGTATTGACCGGAGCTGTTTTACTTGTCCTGACCGAGCTTTAACAACAAATGACTTAGCAAGACCAAAACATGGCTCAGCCTGAATGGATTCAGGCTCGCAGCTTTCATGTCACACCTTCAGGCTCCATGAGGTGGCTGGAAAGGTTTGATTCTCCATTTTTTTGTTGAAGCTTGGCCATGGTGCAGCCATGATTGAAAAATTCCTGAATTTAGAGAAAATAGAAACAAGAGGGTGTATGACTTGATATCAGGGAGTCAGAGAGCTGTGTTGGCAGAAGGGAATTTCTGACATTCTTGCACTGGGTTCTTGCATCTGCCTTCTGCCCAGGATGGGGAACATTGTATTTCTCACTATTTCTTTCTGTCCAGTTTAAGCTCTTCCTTGTTTGGTTTCTAGTATGTGTGAGTTCCTTTTAAAATGTTTCATATTTTGCTATGTACACAGGATATACAAGTGACTCCTTCAATTTTGGGTGGTTCAGTTTTGATTTAATTTGCTGTAGGACTTTGCAAAAATAAATTTTAAGTAGCTCTGGAGCTCCCTTACTCTCCCCATAGGAAAATAAATTAAGAAGTAAATATGTACTGGAAACTTGGAAAGCCCTGATATTTGTAAGAAAGAAAAATAATTTCTTATTTCATTCTAGATAATGTGTGTGCTGTGGAAACAAATCTAAGCAGGAGTACGAACAACTGAATTATCACCACATTTCTACATAGAGTAAAAAATACAGAGATATCTTTCTAAAGTGCTTTCAAAAATGTTGCTGGTAATTTTTTATAGCCTTTTAGGGTCCTAATTAATTAGAGCTAGTTACAGAGCAATTATCATGTCTTCATGTCTGGAAATGACATCTGTACGATAAATTTGAAAATATATTACCACACACAGTTTTGTTCATCTATGCAAATGTTTATATCTTCCAGTGGTTGGCCTACACCAGTTACTGCTTTGGGAGTCAGAATGTGCCATTAACATATTACAGGAGATAAAGTACCCTAGGCATTTCTATCAATAAAAAACACTATTATATGGACTCTTACTATATAACTGTGCAAATACCAATCATATGTTATTGTAGAGATTCTGTTCTGAATCAGCTTACTGAAAAAAAAAAAAAAAACCTTTCTTTTTAAAAAGTTTTGTACCTATTTTACAGTTCTCTTACCCCGTCTCCTTAGTAAAATCTCCTTCCCTGCATACTTCATATTTATTGGTCTCTATATTACTGAAGGGATGATACTGCAAACTTACTGTAATATGGCAACAATCATTCAACGTTTATTTAATGTTTTACTATCAGCTCTTGATTTAGGCAATTTTGCTTTAAAACAGAAAGTGCAGTAATGAGATGTACTTGGAGAAAGGTGATGGTTCATTGGCCAGTGGAGCTGGCAAGGATCACAATCTAACTTCTGTCTATCAGAAGTGCAAATGTATGGCCAAAGGACATTACATCTAAAAAAATTTTGGCAAAAATTTTGTTCATGTCCACAGCACTGAAACATGTAGAGCTTAGAGGTCTCACAAACAGTTGTTCATCTGTCTGTACTGGAATCTCTGGCACTATTTTTTCTGGACTGGTGTAGTGGCCACTACCTTTTTGTACTAAATAG
This sequence comes from Numida meleagris, assembly GCF_002078875.1. Taxonomy (NCBI): domain Eukaryota; kingdom Metazoa; phylum Chordata; class Aves; order Galliformes; family Numididae; genus Numida; species Numida meleagris. The sequence continues at coordinate 86,084,380 of NC_034410.1, read as the reverse complement.
ATGTCCATCCTGCACCAACACTGGACTCAGTGCCATTCATGAAGGTGCTGGTTTCATTTTTTACAGACAAAACCAGTGCAGAGGAGGAGATTGTATTATCCCAGGTGGTGATTTTTTTCAGAATTAAGTAAGAATACCTTGTCTTCAAAACTAGCATTGCTGGTTTATTTTATTCTGAAGTCTTACACCTTCAGGCATAGAGAGCTGGTGAAATGTGTTTGGTGGCTTATGCTATTATCACAGTTTTCTTAAGGGTTATTTGGCTAGGAAGCATGCACAAAAATACATTTACAGCCTGTCAATATTGTGGTATTGGTAAAGCATCCTGGAAGTCCGCCTTGCTTTCTAGGCCTTAGCACATCAGCACATCATCAGCTTGCCTCAGGATCTGGCTCCTTAAAGATTATTGTGGTGACTACAGCTTTAAGTAAATGATCTCACACTTACATTTCTGGATGCAAGCTCCAATTTTGTGATAAATCAAAGCAGTTCATGCTCTGCTTCCTGGAGGTCACAGAAAAGCTAAAGTGGATTTGCTTCATTTATGGTTACTGAGATATGTATTTTCTGAATCTCTGTATTTTCCTCTTTCCCCTCAGTGCACCAGCACAATCATTGGATGTATTACTCATAGACAACCGTTGCATGCAGGTATGCCAAGAGGGATCCCAGCTTGCAGTAAGCCACATTTTTATAAATGCTGTACTCTTCTAAGTTGCCTCTTTTTATATTTGAGAATATGAAATCAGTTCTTCTGTCATTTCTGTGACCACACAGAGATTCTCTTGAGCTTTGGGAGGAAAACAGGAGAGAAGGGAAGTGCATGGCAGGAGTGGTATTTCATTCCCTGTTTTCCTTTCATGACTCTTGTGTCCTGTCCATTGCCCAGAGAAAAGAAAGCCTAACCTCATGTTTCAGAACAAAAAAACACTGTTTGAGAGGGCAGGATTATGCCCAAGTTTGCATTTTAATTAGAGCCGGGGCAAAAAGACTCAGACAGAAAAAAATCAAAATCTTTCATTTAACAGGGCAAGAATATATTTCCTCAACAGATACAGGCTATGTGTGAAGTGCATAAATAGGTATTTCTTATTACTGAAGAATTTATACAAGGTACCTGAATGATTCTCTCCAAGGCATTTCTTTTTTTTTTTTTCTTTCAGGGCTGAAATACTATATGGCTTCTCTGAGGGAAAATTAATCTACAGTTTTCTGTAGAGTACCTTGGGATAAAGTAAACAGTGCTTTAATATCTCTTCTAAAAGACATACTATAAAAATGAAAGTGACACATTTTTTACTTGTTTCGAGCGCACAATTTTTCACACCACGAGTAACTATGTAATTTATTGGAAGTTACACATTTACTTTATTCATTAGCACTTGTAAAAAAATAATTGAATTACTTCTAGCCTATTCTGGTTTTATGGAAAATGAAGAATGACTTGATTCAAACATTATTAACTAAATTAAGTAATTCTTTATGAGGCATTTATTTCTAGACTGCCAGGACTTTCAGCTGCAAATAAGCCCCTTAGACCAGGGTAGAGATTAGTCAGTGAAAGCATGCAGCTTCCCATTCACTTTATAACATTCATCTCATTAGATCATACAAGATTTGTAACTCCCAGAAACAGACAGAGATCAAGAAGTAAAGGAAGAATGCAGACTTACAGAAAGAGATAGAGAAGGAGAGAGCTTCCCTTTATCTGTAACAAATACATCAAATCAAAGATAGGAAACAATAATGTAAAAGAATATGCTTTTCAATTAGAAAAGAGGGACATAGTTTCATAGTTCGGTAATAGCTCACTTGGCTACTCTGCCTTCTCAATAAACTATGTGCTGTAACACAAAGGCTACTGGGAAGGATGACAGCATACCACAAGGCAGAGTGTTTTAGCTTTCAGTAGAAGGACTGACTGCGTTTGCACAGGTAACACAGTCCTGTGTCAGGGTGCAAAGAAATCAGACAACAGTAGGGAAAGAGCAGGGGAAGAGAGCAGTTCTACAGGTATTGCAAATCACGTGAGTCAAAGGATCACTGTGATGCTCCTAGATCTGGTTGAAGCAGTTGCAGGGCAGTAGCTATTTTCTCTGAGACTTGTGAAAGAACAGAAAATGACAAAATGAATTTTTAGATATAAACAAGAACAGGAGGAAGAAGTAGGAAGTATATGCTTGTTACAGTAGTTTCAGTTCCTAGAAAAAAACAAGCACCAAATTAGCAAAGGATTTGTGGATACCTGAGTGATAACAGAGAAGAATAAAAACCCAACAGAGAGTTGAAAAGAACGAATCAGATCAAAACATATGCATGATAGGTGAAAGGAGTCAGAAAGCAGAGAAGAAATTGACAGTGTATGTCCTTTGGCAAGGCACATTGCACTGTGGTTTTACAGGAAAGGTTGGCAGATGTGGTTTTGATTAAATTATTAGCACAGAGTCATAGGAAACTGCATCCTGTTTATAGGTATTGATGCTTCATTGCCGAGGTGAAAGACTACAATGAGTGAGACTTCACAGGGTTGTGTCCTGGTTTGTGTCTATCGCTGGAAAGTTAGGCAAAGGACTTGAGAGAATGCTTAAGGAATCTGTGGATACGCTTAGGCTCAAGGTGCATTGTTGGGCATAATTATAATTAAAATTAAATGTTTCTGGAAAATTGAAAAGATAGATGTTCTGAATCATAGGAGCACTGTGCTTAAGCAGGAATAAATATTTGCACAAAAACAAGCTGGCTAGTCAGGAGAAGAATATCTGGGTGGGTCTAATGGAACTCAGCCTGGATCAACATTGCCAGCCGTGTTGTGAAAAGATGACCAACACTGGGCTGTCAAGAATATAGCCTGAAAGACCTGTGACCTAATGCATCAACCCTGTTCTGTATTGGAATGTTTCCTGCTGGAGTACCATGTTCAGTGTGTTAATACTGTGCATTTAGAAAGAGGTTGATCAAATTAGTAGAGGAATGGGAAAGATCAGAAATGCAAAAAAAAAAAAGAAAAAATTAGTTGAAGTTGTTTATTTAGCTTAGAGAAGTGCCAGTTAGCATAGAACCAATTGTTATAGCAATATTCAGATTTCTATGGTGCAATGGGTTAACCCCAGAATTTTTAAATATTTAAGAATCAACATTAGCGCAACAAGATGTATTTTCTTAGGCTGGCACAAGGCTAATATTTCTGTAGCTGGAGGTATCTCATGGTCCAGACCATGCCCAGACACCAGCCTAATATGGTGAATATAAATATTGCCTTTTTTGATCTAGATTCAACAGATGCCATCCACAGTAAACAGACATACTGTGCCTGTCCCATGTTGTGGCTGGGTATGCAAGCAAGCAACTCTTCCTTATAGATTTTCCAAGGGCAAAAAGACTAACATTACATTATAATTGTGTCTATAACATTTTAATGACATCATAAAATTTCTTGTTCAGCACAAAGAAACATTTTATGATGAGCAGGAAGCAGAATATTAAATAAAAATAATTAAGCTTTCTATTTGGTATAAATATAGCTTTAACAGTATTATACATATTCTAGTTGCCAAAGATTTTATTAAGTGATAACTATTGTAGAATTCCAAAATATCATCAAGCTTTCGTCTTTGTTCATATTGTGGAAATCCAAAATGATCTTGTCCCAGCTTTACAAGTCTGTGTTAAACGCTTTAAGTTTGTATGGAAAAGAACTGTACAGTCACCCTAAACCCCCACAATTTCTTGTCTCAGGCATTAACATTTCACTGATAATACTCGTTTCATAAATCTTGACATTGCTGTTAAATTATTCATATGGTGTTATATGAAAACACATGACAATTTTTTAAAAATGTATTCGTCAAGCATCTTGCAATCAGCTACGATGCCACTCTGCTGGTTATTTTTCTGAATCTTGCCATCTGAATACTCTGAATAAATTTCATTTTATTCAATAAGTTTCTCCCTTGTTTCCAAGCATTTCTTTTATGATTTCTACAGCTTCACTTATATTATATTACCCTTCTATTTTATTTTTTTTTTCTTGTCTTGATTTCCCTTTCTATCTGCTGTGTGCTCTATTTTACCATTCTTGCAATCTATCATTTTAGCTTTGAAGAAGATATTCCTTATTATCTGATCTTCCCTGGATGTACTTAACTTTGTGACATTCTTCTTCTCTGAGTGACCTTTGTAATATAAACTTTCATTGCTGCCTCCTGAAAGTGTGTTCTGACAGTGAGAGCTGGCACGCCTTTAATTCTTAAATGCAGAAACTACACTTCTTGACATTCCTATATCCCTCACATTTCAGCAATATGACAATTATATAGTGTTGCTAAGTTGCATTATACATTTTTGTTTTCCTTTTTTTTGAATTGTCATACATTATTCCTTTGGTGTTGATCAGAATGTGAAGAAATTCACAGTAGATATTCGACTTGAAAAATAATTCAAGGTGAATAAAGCAAACAGAAACAAAATTGAATAATAATAATAATCACTGTTAATATCGGTTTAAATGGCAAATATCTTTTGGTTGTTTCCAGCACAGATCACTTCATAGTTTATTGTCAGAATTATTCTCAAAAGTCGGATATTAAGCATGAAAATTACATGGTGTAGTTTCACTTTGTGAAACATTCAGAGCATCATGAATATGTAGAGGAACAATTAAGGGAACTGAAACAATCTTAACCCTCTTCTTACCACTATTTAATAACAACAGTGAAACTTCAGAGAACTCAATGAAGAACGCTTGTAGTGTATACCCAGTGATGATCACAGGCCAATGCTACTCCTTATCCTAATAAGCTTCTGCAAGATTGCATGAAGTTTGTTGTAGTTTCCACTTAATCTTGTGAGTAAGGCTTTCTGGGTGATCTTGTGTTCTACTCCTGCTTACTGTATTTTTTCCTAAGATGGAAGCTGATTTTTGGAATTTATATTCTTTCAGAAGGTTAGCAGTTTTAAAACATTTTTTTTTATTTTTAGAAAATATTTGGCTGAAGAGGATTCTTTCAGCCTTTATTTAGACTTTTGTATAATTTTACATTAGGTTAAAATTAAAAGTGGGTGCTTTCTTAGTAATTTCGGCCTGGGTGGGACTGTTCATAACCATTCAAATTTAAGAGTGAATTCTTTATTGAATTCACTAACATTTGAATTGGGACACATGCTGGTAAAAAGAAAACAAAATTAAAAATTAAAATAGTCTATAAAGATATTTCCAAGTATATTTTACTTTACTTTATTATATATTTTTTTTCTGAAAGAACAGAAACTTCAGGCTAGATTTCCAGACTAATACTGAGGTGTGACTAATTGGTCTGAAAATCACTAGTGATGATCTTTGCTTCAGAGCTGTGTATCTGTTCAGTAATTAACTAATCAGTTAATATAAGTGAGGCATAAGTTAATCTGTTCTATTAAACAGGCTGGGTGGGAAAAGAAAAATGTTTGCAAAAATAACTGAAATTAATTTATTATCCTAAGCTGAACCTTTTGTGAAACTTCTAATAAAAATTTCACTAGCTTTCTTTAAAAAGTAGTGAAAATTGTAAGAATATAAAAATAAATCTCTTTAACGGTTAGTTTTCAGAAAATACTTTTGGTGTCAAATTCATCGTATGATCAAGGTCCCAGATTGAAAAAAATACTGAGAACTGAGCCAATGTCCATTATGCTTTTTGAGGATTTCTCTAGACTGACATGAAAACCCTAAGATATTCAGAATACCAAGTCAGATTAGAATCCTGGCAATGTGGATATATATATTTTTTCCTATCTTCATTTAATACACCTGGAATTTTCCCTTGGACTTTAGCTGACAAAGAGTTATTTATTATTTCTGCAAATTACTCCAACAGGCTATAAGTGAAGAGGTGAAGCTCTGTACAAATTTGTTCTCTCTGTTTTAGTCATAGTTATTTATTTGTGACCTTATTATCAATTTTAAAGCTGTTGCAGTTCTTTATTCATACGATGTCATTCAATTCAGCATAGCTACTTACCTCCAAATATCCACTAAATATCATAGAAAATGTTACCTTTCTTTTTGTAAAGGTGTGATATTGATTAAATAAATAGTTTCAGTAACCATTTGCTAATTCTTGAGAACACTCTAAAAAGTTTTAATAAGAAATTTGTGAAATTTTCAAGAAATGCGAAAGGAAGTAAAAAAAATCCATTTTAATTAAAACAAACAAACAAGTAAAAATCACTAAAACATTCACTTCTGTGAGAAGACTTTTTAGGGAAAAAATTTTTGAGTAATAGCACTGCATTATTTTATATTGAAATGAGGTTAATTGATGTGCATGTATTTTATTTTTCTGTACTACCCTTCTTAGCAAACAAAACATTGAAAAGAAAGCAAAATATTCATTTGATAAATAGGTGAAAAATGCCATGCCATTTTATTGAAATTTATGCTTCTTTACACTGTGCCAGCTAGATGGTTTATGAGCATGCAAGGTAGAAGAGCTTTGAAAATCTCACCCTAAAGATTTCAGGTCAGATATTATGACTTATCTTTCTTTGTTAGATAATTTTCTGAATAACTTCTCAGTGCTCGAGATAAATTGAAATACAAATTCAATCTTTATAATTGAATTACCATTAAAAGATTGCAAATGCATGCCACATTAAAATGTATATATTTATCCTAGGTTCAGTTACCAGTTTCAGAATCTAAACAAACTCTTTTAATGGAAAAGAGCAATTCCTTCAATTTCAGAAACACCTTAGGAAAAAAATGATACTTCTGCATAGCAAAGGAAATTACTTTGAGCAAACATATTGGCTCTTTCTGGCCTTAAAATTTACAAATGTATTAAAAACGTCTTATAATCCAGATCATAACCTAACCCTTTTGTAAGTCTATGGCAAAACATGACTTAACAGCTTCCCCGGAAGCTCACAAATCCTGTTCTTGGCATCTGAGGAAAGCAAGGAAAGGCAAGAGCGAACACTCTGACCGCAGAAGTTTCATTTTATTGCCTCAGAAGATAAGAACATAAAATCACTATATTGGGTCAGGCTAAATGACCATGTAACTCAGCGCTGCGTCTTCATCCATGGCTAGTACAGGGCATTTAAGTTCTCTATTTAAACTTTGACCTTCTGTTCACTTTATAGATTACATATCAAGGTTCTTGCCTGTATTTGCTTTGAACAAAACAGTTTCTTGTTTTATTTTTGGTCATGTTATTATTTTTATGCTGTAAGGGAATAAAAAATCTTTTGATATGCCTTATTTAATATTTCAATATTTTTAAAACATCCTCAAGTTTAAAAACTTCCTCAATTGGATGTGAATAAACAGGATAACATTTTTTCAGATTTACCATTTTCTTGTTTACCTTTTTTTACTGAACTACGTGACTTCTTGTGTGGTGTATAAGAAGTGGATGAAGAAGATGAGGATGATTTCTGTTTGTTGTGGATGCCTAATGCATTCAATTTAAACATCTTTTCTACCATTTATAGCATTTTTTATCTTTTTTTCTCTGTTTCTTTTAATTTTATTTTATCCAGCTTCCATACTTTTAGAGAGCTGAAATATAACTGCAGGCCTTAGCTGCAGCAGGACAGAAAACCTTACGTAAAGGTACCTCAGAGAATTTGACGCTCTGCTAAGTTAATATTAACACTTTGAAGTATCTCCATAAAAGCTTTTTCCAGAAATCCCCACGTTTGGCTCTATCCAGAAAACTGTTGGCAACATTGTGGTTTGCAGGACAGTAATATTCTTATTGTGTTATACACTAATAAGCAGACAACCTAATTTCACATTGGCTTCAATTTCTCTTTGATCTCAGAATAAGGCCTAGGCAGCCGGTAAAAATGTTCAAAAAAGGGAATATTTACTTATTTGCTGATATCCTTTATTTAGAGATTATTTAGCTTAGGCCCTAGAAAACTGGCAGAGGAATTCTATCATGGACACTGATAATAGACCCCTTAGTGTGGAAAGAAATGGTTAAGTCCAGCCTCTTATCCTTTGCTCCAAAGAGTATTCACCGTAAGAAATATAAAAAAGGTTTGTGAGAGTCATCCAGAAATACATATGGAACTGTGCCCATCTCAGCAAGCTGAAGACCAGGAATTCTATTACAATAAAAATTGCTTTAGGTATCCATACATATTATGAGATGTACCAAAGTCTTGCAAGATAGATGAAAAAGTGTGTGTCTTCCCTAACTTCAGACCTCCAAATATGCAGTAGACAGTATTTCCAGTTAAAATCTTGAAATTGTTCAGCTTCTCTGTTCAGACCTTGAGGGAAGTACATTTTTGTGTCAAAAACAAAACAAATCAAAAAAAAACAAAACCAAAACCACAAAAAAAACATGAATCTACCTGGTTTTGACTTTGAATTAAGAGCTAAGAATTTCCGTAAGTCCAATTTTTGGATCCCCACGTCACAACTGAAACATTAATGCAAAAATAATCAGAACTAGCAAGTTAATGATGATCAATATAAAACATGACTGAGAACTCGTATTTACTGACAGCTTCATTTAAGACTGTTTAAAGGGAAACTGTAAGGCTGGAGCTGCTGGGGCTCCTGGTACCTTCCCTTTCAACTTCTCAGTCAGTAGAATTTTGTTCTGCTTCATCGCATTGACGACTAACTGTTGTGGAAAATTTAATAGTGATGTCTTATGCAAATAGTGTGCTCTACAAGTAAAGCAAATAAAAATGAGGAAATGTACACATTGTACCTTTGAAAGGTTGCAAGCACAGAAGACTTGGGTTACAATAACATCTGAAATGAGCCTGGGAGTGGGAACGTAGCAAGGCTTGTTTCAAAGGGGAACTAGTTCACTAAACACTAGAGTGATTTAATGCACCATCAATTATTTCCTGCTTGTCACTTAAACAGGCTGCATATATGCATGGCAGGTCCATGAGTGCAAAGAGGAGGTAGAAAGCATGATTTATTGGCTGGGGCAAACACCTGCGAATTAAGCAGCTCAGAAATTAGCCACAAGTAGCATATTAGTGCAGCTAATCAGGCACGGTTCAGTATTTCAGTTTCTTGATTCGCCCATAAATAAGGCTGTATGTGGCTGCCCTGGGGCATACTGGTGATTAACAGCCCTGACCTACAGTAAAGAGTGCAATCTAAACAATTTAGTGGGGTCTGCAGGTGTACACTGTAAGCTTGTTGCTTATAAGGCTGGTACATCCAGTATGTAGAAAGCTCCCAGAATCTGATTGTCTTGTTCACATTTTATCACACCATTTAATGATCAATTTGCTTTTCATTCATTTACCAGAGCCTGGTAACTTTAATGAGTTTTAAACTACGAGGCATTGATGCACAACTGTGGAACCCAGTTGTCTTCTTTGTCTTACTTGGATGCCAGAAAAATGAGAACATCCTTCTTTTCAGACCATTTTCATCTCTCACACCACTGTTGTTGACTTTCATCATAGTGGAAATGACAAGTTGCTACTTTATCTGTGGTTGGCTAAGCCTAACTATTTATTGCTGATGTAAAAGAGCTGTGTGATGTCTGTCCTTTTCCATTGGGAAAGAAAAGGACAGACATCCCCCAGTAAGCAAGATGCTCGTTAAGTCATACTGGTCACCCAGAGTACTCGTCATATAGGCTTCTAATTTTTTACCTCCAAAAGAACATTAAAGGACATGGACAAGGATGAAAATGAATGACTAGTGGGAAAGATGAGAGTTAACATTGCTTGTGAGTAAATGACACTGTAAATCCATTACTAGCAACATTTTCATATAAAAAAAAGGCTGGAACTTTTTAAAAAAGAAGTACATAAGAAGAAACATAAAGGATACCTGAATGAAAAAAAGTAAGTTGACCACTGCTATTTACCCTTTTTCCTAAAATGAAAGCAACGTGCTAGTACATCGTGGACCAAAAGGCAACAAATTGTTTTACACAATGGTTCATTAGTTGCTTCAAGATCTCATTGAAATCAAGAAGCCAGAATTATTTGAGAAAGAAGTATTCAGTATAAAAACAAGTAGGTATGTTTGTAGATACCGAGAGTCCACAGTTACGTTTTGTAAGAGAAAACCTGCCAGGGATATACCATCTCCTGTTTCATACTTAAATATTAACTGCAGAGACTAGACAACAATCCTTTATTTTCTGTATTTATTGCATGCTTGCTTCTTGCTAGGTCAGTTCACTTTCCATTGCACCAAAATGTACTTCTGACTGCTGAGATATGTGATTCACTATAACACTGGCCTGATCTGGAATGCCTTTGCTGATGTTTGCAGACAGGAGACATCATGGCCCAGATCCTTGGAAGTACCTACATACATATCTGTCTTTATAGATACCCAGTGCTGTTCTCAACACTGCTTTTTAGGTGTCACCCAGCAAGATGGAATGCTCTGAATGAAGAATTCAGTTGGTATCTGGCTGAAACAATGATGGGAGTTGGCACCTTTTGGCCACCATCTTCCTCTCCTCTGTAGGTTGCTTCTCATGTAGTAGGAGTGGCAGAAGTGTTTCCTTAAAAGCACCCACAGAAGCTGTTAGAAACAGTTGTATTGAAGTAAATCTAGTTCATTTGTAACTATGTCAGATTATCAGCTGCAGCTTTTCTTCACAATCCTTGTCAGATTTATCATAGGCAGAAATTAGGTTTCTTCTGCCATTTGGTTACCCCCATATTGTTATTACCCCGGAGTCATTCCATTTTCCTGGTACACTGAGTGAGGGTGAGCGGCGTCCTTACTGCCTATGGTCAGCTCCTCCAACAGTATTTTTATTGATTTACATCACATAACATCTAAGGGATCTCTTGTTAGGTATCTCTTTCATAGCCCTTTACATCTATACCCATAGGACTCTCTAGCACATCATTATATGCAGCTCGCTACTTGTGTTTGTTTTACTATCTGGTCATATGAACTCCCCCCTTAGTGGAAGTCATTTCTGGATTTTTAGCTTGAGGTTGCACTGTTCATGACTATCAACATGGAACACCCTGATGGATTCCTCTGTACATGCTTAAGAGATCACATCATCATCTCTACAAAGCCATCTGGTGCCCCACACATGGGTTAGCTATAAGCACTTGTCGAGGCTGGTTCTTCTCAGTCCAGAGTGTTTTTTGTTGCTGGCTCTAAGACACTTACAAAAGTTATTGAAGGTTCTTTAAGAAAAAAATCTTTATATTGGAACAAAAATGATCACTAGGATAGCTTCTTTATTCCATATTTGTGCTCTAATAGCATGATGCTGAGGATATTAACTACATGCAGATGAGGATTATGTGAATATGTATTTTGATGTAAGGGTGGCAGACTAGCTGAGCAAAGGAGCAAGCTGTCTAGTCAATGTACCTGCTATCTAAGTTTTCAACAGGGCCTGGGCTCTGCTTGGGTAAAGATCTCTTTATTCTATCCCAGGAAATAGCTGGCAAGCTTAAAGTGCAGCAAGTCAAAGAAACAGGAGCCCGAATGCAATTAAACAGCACAGGCACATCCTCTGCATTTTCCTCCTTTTTTTTTTCTCTTACTTAGATGAAGCTGAAACAAACCAGTACCGTTTTATTTTGCTGATTGACATGAAAGATTGGTTTCCTTGGAATAACTTTGAAAACATACTTTTTCCTAGTACATTTTATTTAACATTGTCCTCCTCATACCAATACATTATAAATTCCCCATATATTTATTAATAGAGGTAGAGAATTAAAATCATAAGATAACAGAAATAATAGGTGTAGTCGAGATGTTTACTATATTGCTATATACGACAATGAGATATAGAAGAGTTACCAGAGTGTGTGTGAGAGAAAACACTCAAGAGGGTAAGTATTGATAACAGAACAAAAAATGTCAAAAAATAAAATGCATAATCTAGACTAGAAAGATTGTAGTGCAGGAGCACAATCAGATCTTCTAAGATTCTTGAGATGTATTACCTGATTTTTGACTGTCTCTTTGGAAAAGTTAAAGTAACATTTGAAGTTGTATCTATGATTTTGAAAAATGTATAGTATCATCAGATCACCAAAGTGTCAAAGCTCTTGTTATGAAACAGCCTTTGTCTTTTGGTAAAGGGGATGTTAAATTTCAAGCACAGCAAACTCAAAATGGCTACATAACACCAAGCACAGGTTAAAAAAAAGCAGATTTATTGTGAGAACTCTGAAATGATATCTAGATGATCCCCTGAGCAGTCCTTGAGATGTCAAAGATGATAATACAGTTACAGCATTTGGGAAGTATTTCTGGTTTTACACTTAGCCTTTTGGCAGGAATTTATTAAGACAGAATAAGCCTGAGACTTTTCAATTCCAAGTACAATTTGTTTCTCTAATGTATCTTCAGGAGTAATGCGTGATGGAATTTTTCCTTTGCTGGGCCCAGTAGTTGTGGGTGATGATGTGCTATAATAGGTTCTCACAGGCCATATCTCAACAAGATAAAACACAACACATGTACATCTGTGGCCCAGTGTCAGTGCCTTAAATGTACATCAGAAATGCATTAAATCTTCTGATTGCTATTTTGTTTGTACAGCTTGTTGGTTCAGTTTCCTCTGTAATGTCTCCCGCTGATTACCTTGAATTATTGGCATATCCTTGGTAGAACAAGCACACCTTGTTCAGAAAACACAACATTACAGATGTGGCTTGAATCTTACCCTTTATTAGTAGAGAAAGAAAAAATTTTCTTAAAGTTATTTCAGTATACTTCCCAAAAGCACATGTCTCAGAATGAACTATGTCCAGCAGTGCTTTTGACCAAAAGTAAAAGCACGTTATCTCATCAGAAATCTATCCACACAGTTGTTTGTATGCGTACATAGGTGCCTGTGCCTATATATAATGATGTAATAGTGTAGAAGATGAAGTATTATGGACAGCTATGGGAAAGGGTGCATCAGAAGAAACACATACAGATTTGGATACTCCTTCAGGGCCAAAATCTCAGCTGATTTAACATTATTTATATCCTGTCAGCTCCATTGCTCATATGTGAGATTTTTCAAAGAAAATGAATGTTTTAGATGTAATCATTAGCTAAATATTAATGGAATCCATAGCGTTTGATGAAAATGAAATTTATGTATTATACATAATATTATTTGACACTAGCCAGTTCCAGTCTCTAGTGTTTCCACACAGCATACCTGAACTAAGAAAACTGACATTGGTAAAAGGAGGAGGCTAAGGCTGTATTGTTAAATAAAAGAATACTTATGAGGGATGAAAGCAGCGCCTCCTGTTTTATGATGTTGACCCACTATGTCAGAGGTGCATGTTGGTGGTATGGCAGTAGAAGTTAAACTTCCCACCAGTATCCCATTACATTTTGATGCTGTGTGACAGATGGCAGCAGAGAGGCAGTCTGACAGTATGGCATCTGACATAGAAGCACGTATGAAGCAAAGGTGTGTCACTGAATTCCTCCATGCAGAAAAAATGGCACCCAATGACATTCATTGATGCTTGCTGTATGTTGATGGAGACCAAACAGTGGATGTGAGCACAATGAGTCAGTGTGTGGTGATTTTTGCAGTGGTGACAGTGAGAGAGGGTCACCTCCACTGATGCAGATATTTATGAGCATGGCATGTAGGCTTTTGTTCATAGCTGATGAAAATGCATAGCTAGTGGTGGTGACTGTGTTGAAAAATAGTGTTTTGTAGCTCAGAATTTGCTCTATCAAATAGTATTATTGTGCTCTTTGTTGTTGTTGTGGTTTCCCCGGAAATAAATAGAAGACTTTACTTTTGCAGCGACCTATGTATTTTAATTGTAATAAAACCCAGTGAATTTCTACAAGCCATCTTGAACAATATTGCTTGGAAATACAGGCTGAAGTCTCTCTAGTAAATGGATTCTGAAATGAGTGACAGAAAAAAAAATGGCACTGTGCTGGAGACTACGGTCTCTCAGCGAAGAAATAGGGGCTAGAGGAAGGAAGGGATATGTGTGAGTGTCCAGCTATGCCAGAGTGTGACTTGCCTCGCAGGAATTACTGCAACATCCACTTTGAATGTAAATCACGGTCCAGTATATTTTAATTTTATATTAAGATTTGATATGAAGCAATTATTTTTTTTTTAAGTGAAGTATAAAATGAAAGCAGTGTATTTTTGAATTTGCAACAAATCTATGCCATAAGCCCATTTCTTTTTACCAGGTAACGTGAAACCCACTGTAAATGTAAATTCTGTAATGACATATATACTTGTTTTGTAGCAGCAAACATCAGTAGTGAAATACTGAAGGTAATATGGGAGATAAATTACAGTGTTTAAAAGTGACCACATGGTATTATGGATGAACAATATTCTTTAGGTTAAAACTGCTGAGGAAACATATAATGCCACTTCTGTATTTTGAAGCAGGTACACTGGTTTAAAAAAGAGATTATTTTTATAGATGACTGAATACAAGTGAAAAATTGGGTTTATAACAGAGGTAAATGACTTGTTTAGGAATGTGGGCTACTAGATAATTTGCCACATTCTTTTAGTTTTTAACTCCATAATCTGTTCACTGTGTATCTACTGATGCATTACACTTTCCCATTTGTACTAATGCCAGTTCTGCTTCCAAAATATACTTCATACTCTTGAAAAAACTGCTTTAAATTGCTTCTCTCTACTGCCCATTTTTAGCTTTAGTTCAGTTTATCCCATCTGACATTAGCTTATATGTGTGTGTTTGAGCATGCAGTGCGCAAGTATGTGTGCACATCTGTTGATCTAGATAATTTGCATGCAAAAGAGAACAGAATATCAGCAGCTAGTCTACAGATGACTGTATTGCAACAGTGAAGTTGTCATATTTAAAAGTATGCTGCAATTATTTATTTTAGGGGCTAAAGTGGATTGAGGCCACATTGTATTTTATTATTAAATCTCAAATTTGTTTTTTTGGCTACAAAAGAAGACTCAGTGTTTTTCATACAAACATATAATGTGATTTCAGTAAAATAAATTCACTTTCACAATCCATTCAACACCTGATTAGTTCATATTACTGAGGTAATGGAGATAATATTAACATTCTTGTCTTACAGTTGATAAACTGCACTATAGAAAGCAGTATGAGCCATTGCTGATACTTATTCAATAGGCCCACTTTAGGAACTTCAGCAGAGACTTGTTTTTCATTAAATACATTTGTAATCTAATTTACATGGAGGAATTAGTATATTTCTTGAAACTGTCATCATACATCAAATAAAATATAGTTTGACAGCAGAATTTTTTAGCAGAAGTAAAAAGCAATCATGGAAGTTTTTGTTTGTTTGTTTGTTTTGTGCTGGCATCATTTGTAGATTATATTGAAGCTTTTCTATATATTTCTAAGAGGTGGAAGTGTATGATTCAGTGCACCCTTTTGGACAGCCTTCCCCAGTGATTCATTGCTGTGAAGAAAATAAAAGGAAAGTATTTTCTAGTCAAAGATGCTTTGTAAATATATCCTTGCCCCAAATGACAAAGCCCTCACACTGGAAAATGTAGTGACAAAATATAGCATGATGCTTTAGCATTTTTAGTCAGATTGTGATAGTAAGTTTTCTTTTTCTTAATGAAGCATAAGCTAGCACAAATGCTTTAGAAAGTCTCTCAAGTACAATTTTCTTAAAATGTCTGAAGATGGGATAGAGAGCAACAGGTAAGAAGATGTTAGTGAAGAGAAAGAGGAAAAGTAGTTGAAAAATTACCTAATAAGAAGGTGAAGAAATGTTGATATGATACTAAGATTGAAGAAGGAAGAGGAAAAAGAAAAGAACTCCAAGGGACAACTATGATCTGTAATGTTACAGATCTAATGTGGTGTGGTGCTCTTATTACTTATCAAAAGTCCACTTTGACTTCACCTAGCAATTCTCTTTGCCTTTAATTTTTATATGTTTCAAAATTATTACCCTGGAGCAATTACTGGAGAAGTAACACAGTTGTGAAGTAAAAAAAGAAAAGAAAATGTTCAAAACATTCTGATATACCTTAACAGGCTGACCTGGGATGTGTGAGACAAAGATTTGGATTTTCACTCTGCCTTCCTGAGGGCCATTTTCATCACAAACTACTCCAATCAGACTTAAAAGAGAATAGAACTTTCATTTCTCTAAAGTATCGCTTCCCAGTAGCTGAGTTTCCCAAGAATGAGCTAGTAGAACTTGCTGTTTTTGTTTAATACCATTAACTTGCAGAATCTAACTTTGCCCGTCTTTTCACAGAATCACAGAATTGTAGAGGCTGAAAGGGACTTCTCTAGATCTTCTTGTCCAAACTCCCTTCTTAGGCATGGTGAGGTAGAACAAGTTGCCCAAGACTGTGTTAAGTGTCCAGACAGGTTTTGAATATCTCAAGGGTTAGAGATTCACAACCTCACAGGTCAACCTGGTCCAGTGCATGGTCACCCTCACAGAAAGTGCTTCCTAATAAGATGGAACCTCCAGTGTTCCAATTTGTGTCACTGCCTCTTGTTCTGCCACTGAGCACCACTGCAAAGAGCCTGTTTCTCTTTTCTTCTTCCTATCCCCTCAGCATTTACATATACTGAGACCAATCCCGAACCTTTTCTTCTCCAAGCTGAAGAGTCTCAGTTCTCTCAGTCTCATTTCATGAAAAATGCTCCCCTACCTTACTCATATTCATGGACCTTCAGGACTTGCTCCAGTAAGTCTATATCTTTTACTGGGAAGCCTGTAGCTGGACATAGCATTGGAGATGTAGTCTCACAGTGCTGAGCAGAAAGGGAGTATCACTTCCCTCAGCCTGCTAGCGACACTACTAATTGAACGTGATCTGGCTGGGATTGATTGTTTGCCATGCTGCATGCATTAGTGTGCTGTCATTTCAGATTGGAATCTGAGTATGTTCTCCAGAATAAATATGAGAGTTTTCCTCATAAAGTTCTACAGGCAATTCTTTTTTCAATGTGTATGCACTTGAAGTGATTCTACTTTAGCCTTGTTTTGAAGACTGCTTTGTTGCTTCTGTTCCTCAGTGTCAGGGAAGGTTATGGAACGGATAATCTCGGAAGCCATCATGAATCAGTTAAAGGTCAACCAGGGGATCAGGCCCAGTCAGCATGGGTTCATGAACGGTAGATCCTGCTTGCCAAGCGTGATTTTGTTCTATGACAAGGTGACTCGCTTAGTGGATGAAGGTAAGGCTGTTGATGTGGTCTACCTGGACTTCAGTAGAGACTTTGACACTGTCCCCCACAGCATCCTTGTGGAGAAGCTGGCTGCCCATGGTTTGGATGGGCATACGCTCTGCTGGGTGAAACACTGGCTGGATGGCCAGGCCCAAAGCGTTGTGATCAGTGGAGTTAAATCCAGTTGGCGGCCAGTCATGAGTGGTGTCCCCCAGGGCTCGGTACTGGGGCCTCTTCTATTCAACATCTTTATCAATGATCTTGATGAGGGGATTGAGTGCACCCTCAGTAAGTTTGCAGATGACACCAAGTTGGGAGGGAGTGTTGATCTGCCAGAGGGTAGAAAGGCACTACAGAGGGACCTGGATAGACTGGATCGATGGGCCAAGGTAAACCATATGAGTTTCAACAGGGCCAAGTGTCGGGTCCTGCACTTTGGTCACAACAACCCCAGGCAACCGTACAGGCTTGGGGAGGAGTGGCTGGAAAGCTGCCTGATGGAAAGGGACCTTGGTGTGCTGATGGACAGTCGGCTGAATATGAGCCAGCAGTGTGCCCAGGTGGCCAAGAAGGCCAGTGGCATCCTGGCTTGTATCAGGAATGGTGTGGTGAGCAGGACTAGGGAAGTAATCCTGCCCCTGTACTCGGCATTGGTGAGGCCTCACCTGGAGTACTGTGTTCAGTTTTGGGCGCCCCAGTACAGAAAGGACATGGAGGTGCTGGAGCAGGTCTAAAGAAGGGCAACAAGGCTGGTGAAGGGCTTGAAGAATATGCCCTACGAGGAGTGACTAAAGGAACTGGGGCTGTTTAGTCTGGGGAAGAGGAGGCTGAGGGGAGACCTCATTGCTCTCTTCAAATACCTGAAAGGTGATTGCAGTGAGAGCGGGGCTGGTCTCTTCTCAGTGGTGACAGGTGACAGGACAAGGGGAAATGGCCTCAAGTTGTGCCAGGGGAGGTTTAGGTTGGATGTCAGGAAAAACTTCTTTCCAGAAAGGGTTGTTAAGCACTGGAACAGGCTCCCCAGGGAGGTGGTTGAGTCACCTTCCTTGAATGTGTTTAAAAACTGTCTGGATGTGGTGCTCAGGGACATGATTTAGCGGTGGTTTGTTAGAGTTAGGGTAGTATGGTTAGGTTGTGGTTGGACTTGATGATCTTGAAGGTCTTTTCCAACCTGAGTAATTCTATGATTCTATGATTCTATCATCTCAAGCCCTTGGCTGGTCTATGCCATCTACAACTATCTTGTTTGTTTGTTGAGGAATCTCTTCTCCATCATTCTGTTTTGAAGCTCTCTTAAACAGGTTGGCCAGCCTGTTGGCAAGCATATTTTTACCCCACTTAGTTAAGTGGATCCTGTCTCTTCCAAGCAGCTGTTGACCTTCAAAGGGAGTTCCAAGGTCATAGGATCCATCCAGTCCTCCTCAGGCAGTCCCTCTCACTGTTAAGACTGAGAATACAGCCTGGGCCTCCATGATCATAACCACCTCGTCCATGTAGTCATACTTGATTTTCCAGGTCACCCTTTACAATATAATTCGCACTTACTTAGAAGATCAGAAAGGGTGAATGCAAAACCCATGGAAATAGCAAACATGCCCAGAAGACAGCTCAGATTGGCAGATGGGGGTTTCAGTCCTCCACAGCTGGAAGCCTGCAAGCTCTTCTTCCCTCAATGGTCCTGAGTAGCTCAGGCTGAGCCACCAAAGATGCTTCATTTGACGGCACTCACAACCATGAGGACACTAAACCTATGCAGTAACTGAAAGTCTTCAGATAAGGCAGGAGTCTTCTTCCTGGTGTGAGAAGTCATCAGCTTCCACATTTTCTCATGATTAAAGTTTCCACTTTCTGACGTCATGGGCACAGTCTTCCTGCCTGTTTGCTTCAGCTAAAGGCTCAGGTTCTTGAAGCTGTTCGGTCTGAGAGAAAATCCAGTCGATCTCTTTCTCATCCTCTTGGATGCTGTGCAGTCTGGCCATTTTCTCTGCCACTCTTTCACTTGGCTTCACAAATCCTTGAAAACTTCACACTTCCTGAAGAGGAGACCATATGCCCTAGGCTCAGGAAGAGACCACAGACATTCTTTGCAGCTTGAGACTTGCAGAGCTGCATCCTCCTATGGCTTCATCTTGGTCCAAGAGTCCAATAATGAATGGACAGATTCTCTGATGGCTCCTGGGGACAATGCTGTGTGGCATGTCACCACCATAGTTAATGAGGGGACAAAGAGTTTTCACCATTGTTGTGCACAGTGCTGCATCTATTGGTTGCACAATAGAAACTGTGCTCTGAGTCTTGCTCTCATATAAATCTCTCCTGAGCATTGGCTAAACAGGTCCTTGGCTCTCACTATTTAGGAGAGAGTCACTCTGTGAATTTGTTGTTTTCATGCTGAAATATCCTGAATAGTTCTTAGATATAATTCCTGTAGAGCAGAGTCATTTGGTCACTAGTGCCCTGTTTGCCTTCATATTATTTCTGGATTTCTGTCTGCAGATATTCCCTACAAATAAAAACAAAATGTTGTTTGCAGAAAATTTTGCTGAGCAAATTGAGATTTTACACTGTTCACATTTTATTAATGTAAAGGCATTTCTAGTATCGAGGTCTTAGGAGAATAATTCGATTGGGAAATCAGAAGGACTTCTTGGTGAGTTAAATACAACCTGAAAGCAGATGACCAGAAAGCAGCCAGAGAACATGGTCAGTGGTTACAGACACGAAGATAATTGGTAACTTTCACCTAACAAATTCATAATTGCGGTGACCATCATTTGAAGAACATCTAGCCTAATGCGTTAATAAAATAGTGTTGCCTGGAACAAAAGGAACCCTGAAACAAGCCTTGTATTTTGATACACTGAAGGCATATTGTGAAACAAAGTCATCAGTAACAATCTCCTTGTAATATTTTTTGTACATGATATCATTCCATACGTAGGATCGGTTTCAAAGAGATGACTTTTTGCTTTTATCTCAAGTATGATCAGAAGTAAAGCAAAATGAACAAAACTCAGAATAGACTGAATGAATTGACATTTATGGAGTAGGTATTCTGCTGTCCTTCGGAAGCCAGTCATTCCGCCTGTCCTCCACATTTGCAGTGATCCTTGCAGTGGCTAAGCAGGAACCTGTATTCCTAAAAGTAATGAAGAAATAGTATCAGTCAATTTATGGGATTTCTGGGAACCACTTTAGACATACAATAAATCGAGCAGGAGTTTTTCATAGCTCACTCAAATGCCTACTGTATCATGAAAAGCAATGTGTAATAAAGTGAATGCACTGAATAGAATACAGTGAAAATACAATGTGCATAAAAGTGGATAATAAGTTAAAACTGATGCTGAGGCTATGAATAAACAGAGGCAGATGTATAACTATATGTTGTATAGCAACTAGATATTCTAGGTACCTAGCTATACCAAGGTGATTTTTTAAATTTAGGGAAAGTTGGTCTCAACAGAGTGAATACCAGATTTTTTAAATAACATGATAAAATTATGCAGTTGGTAAGAAAATGTTATTTAGACATGGCAAGAGCTTATCCTAAACTATAATAATATAACACTAGTTTTTCAAAGAATTTTTCACTGCAAGTAACCATTGTCAAATGTTGCCCATTTTGGCTTCTAACCAATTCACATATTGCATCTGATGAATAAGACATATAAATTATTCTGAATTATTTACCTTAATAGATTTACCTTTTTGAACTGCACATACCTTATGTACAGTACTGTATTCTGTTGGATACCAAAGCATTGTATTGTTTCCATTTATAGAGAAGGACAGAACTAAGGAAATATTGCTGTTCTGATAAAGAAGATATTGATGAACAGCCATTTGTACTAAAGCTCAGGAAATTATCAGGCATCCAAAATTCAAAGCTACTGGTCATGTAGGTGTGCAAACAACAAGTTTTACTCATGTTTATGGCAGAAAGACGTCTGGCAACTTGTTTCTTAACTTTTAAAAATATACCTTCTATATTTTTTTTTAAATATACCATCTATACTTTCAATGTGTTATTATAAAGTGCTAAAAATGGTTTAGTTTCATTTTTGTTAAAATAATATTCTGAATTCCAAGATCAAACCATTATAAATGTTGCCCATCACCAACAACTTTCAGTCTAATTTTCCCTCTTTCTTATGCAAATACAAGAGAAGGGAGGGTACTTAATGAACTCATTCCTCTGCTTCTATCTGATGTCCAGGGAGAATTGTGATCCATCTTCTCCGCAGCTGGGAAAAGCTTCTTCTTCTGTGCATCAGTAATAGCTGTGACAGAAGAATGAAATGATGGGAACCGGCCAAAGCCTCCATTTCCTTTTTAGTTCATGGAGTGGAACTGGCATACTGAAGAAAAAAAAACAGGATCTTGTAAGGATACTTGATTAGTAATATAGGGATACACCTAACAGAGATCATTCAATCTCTAAAGTCTATGAATTATGAAGAAATTGAGTCTTGTGCTCAAAGTAGGACTGACCTCAAAGTTAGATCAGGTTGTGAAGGGCTGCTTAGAAGTGATATGAATTAATGAGGAAAATTTGTGGTCTTTTTTATTAAATTGAAGGGAAGAATGTTTTCATGGAAAAGTAGATTAAGGACTTCAAGTTTATATGGAGATTTGGGTGTTTCAGAATCCCTACCAGACAGCTTATTGTGTTGTTCCTCAGTGTGCAGCTGTATGCGTGTAAATCAACAGGAAACAGAGAGAGTAGGAAACACGTCCACAGTGTGAGGTCCATCAAGCTCTGTGACAAGACTTACAAACCTTGTGGTTCTGGTGTCAGTAAATTAGAAGAAAAAGCCAGTAATACCAGGATTGTATGGCTGGCTTCCTTCTAAAATAAATGCTCCTACAGTGATTATGGATGAGTATATCAAAAAGATACACGATAAACCCCTCAGTCTTCCCTCCTCCTGGTCTCCTCCCTCCTCAAGATGGACACTGAGTTGTAGTGGAAACACTGCATTTGGACAGCCTGCAGGATCTCTGTGGGAACTTCTACTGCAGTCCTGTACGCATTCCAAATAAAGCAATTTAGTTTAAAAGCATCTGCTTTTTCCTGTTGCAAGATACTGCTAATCAGCCTATTGACATTGTTTTGCCTCTTTAATGCCAAGGGCTCCTGAATAAAAACATTAGTTCTGCCATGCTGGATCAGATGAAAGAGTCCATCTTACCCCAGTTTCCTTTTCCACTGGTGACAAACAGCAGATGCCTAGGGAAGCATACAGTGAGAATTCCCTCTGTGTACCCTCCTGGCTGTCAGCAGTATGTGGACTTGGTGAATGAGAGGCAGTGCTTTTCTGATTTTTCTTACATAACCAGGATCCTTTCCTTTTTCATTTTGCTTTTTGTGTTCATGATGTGAAAAAATATTGCCCCTTTAAAGCCTACCACTTCATTATTTCAATTCACCCAGAGCCACTTTTTATTTTGCATCACTTTCTCATAAATCTATTTATAGACCTTTTTTGTCTTTCTTCTACATGGTAGAAGTTGCTCTCTCTGTGTTCTTTGTATAGACATTGTGCCATACATCCTTTCCGTAACTTCTCCAGTACTATTTTACCTTTTATAGAAGAAGAACAGCACTTATAATCAGTGTATAATATGTTCTATTTGATTTTCTATTTTCCTCTTAATAGTGCTAAGCATTTGTACTAAGAATTTCTGTTTGTTTCATCTCACTTCAGAACCTGGATTGACTTAGTAATATCAGAATAACCTGACAACTGCAGATGCTTGTATGGGATTCTACCAGACTCTGTTGTTGAACTACCTCTACAGAGACTCCATTTATTCTACCTTCTTGTTTCAGATTATGCAAATAGATGTTTGTGTCATCTGTTGGAATATTAATGTATTTTGGAGCCTATCATAAGAGATGATTAATTTAAAAAAACCAAATATAACCTGTCAAGCAGATCACTCTCATTAATATTCTCTATCAGTTCTACAGAGATCAGAAATAATCTGTAAGCACAGACCTTCTTTATAAATTCAAGTTTATTTCTTTCTCACTGAATCACATGTGTCAATGAGTCTGTTTTCTCTGTTCTTTATTACAGTTTCTACAGGTTTACTCAGATTTGGTACTATATTTAATTATCTGGAGTTCCCTAGATACTTTTCTCCACTTAAAGCATTTAAAAAAGTTGATACCTCATGTTTACAAACAGTTATGCTATTTAAAAATTGGTAGTATGGATCACAACTATTGACAAAACTAACATAAGCTAAGAACAGATGTGTAAATCAATGTTTGGAATGACTGGTACTGACTTACTGGCAATTTAATTTCTTACCTTTAAATTGAGAGCATTAAATCTCATTTATTTATAGAAAATCTATTCTCATTATTTTTTTTCTAAAATGTAACATTTTAATTACAAGAATTCATGCATTTAACCAATATGCTCTGACAGAAGTCTCATGTATAAAAGGGTAGAGAGAATATAGTAAATACTGTTTTTATAGAAGACCTTATAGAGAAGAAGTGTCTCTCTCTATTACAGAGATATTTCTTTAGAAATTGAAGAGGATTATATAACACTATTTCTTCGTTACAGATTATTTTGTAGCTTTGTCTCTTTGGGCAGCGTTAAGTGAACATGATGCAAAGGTACTCAATTTCCTCAAAATCTACGTTGTTTTTTTTTTTTTCAGAAAGGTCTGTTTATGTTTAAGGATGACAGGCACTTTGTAAAAAAATATATAGTTTCCTGAAAGGAAGTGGGAAAAGAATGGAATATGGGTAGCACTATGTCAAATTAGGTAGTAAGCCAGACACTGTGTTGATGTGAGGAAGAAGAAATGCATGGCTTAAACTTTGCCCAAGGCTCCCATAAGTGTAGTACCATTTCAGCTTATGGAACATCTAGAAATACATGAGTACATTGTGCTAATGCTCCCTATCTGGCCTCTTTCTTGACTCAGAGATAATGGGGTTGTCTGGTCAGTATATGTTATGCTGCTAGAGTAGAATTGCAAAGTAGCTGCAATAATTTTATGGTGTGTATACAATAGCTGTCTAAATGTTGGCTTCTATCAATGAAAATTGGAGTTAAAAAAGAAGTTTGCATTTCCAGAAATGTGAAAGTTCTTCCAGCAGACGGCTCAAAGGCTTCCTCAGACCACATAGTCAAACCTAAGGCAAGATGACTGAAGAATTGAAAAGATTTGTTATAATCTTATTAACCCAATCTTGCAGCCCAGCTAAAGCTACTTTAAACTCCTTTTACATTCCTGAAAGAAGACAAAGTAAATAAGTATATCCATGAAAAAGAAGCCATGCTGGCTTAAGAATGAATAACAGAAGCCTGTGGATCAAGAATCCTCCCAGCATCACTCAGTTCTTCCACTTTCAGTTTGGAACAATAAGAGTCTTTGTTGGGATGATGCATATTAATAGTCTGTGACAAGTTATAAATACATTGTGGTTGAATGGATTTTTTTTTACAATGGATTCTTACAGTGTTTCTCTACTGGAATGATATGCATGGATTTTAAACAACCTGAATATGTTTTTGGAATTATATCTCTGAAAGTTGACATGATAGGCAATAATACACACTTAGGATGATACAATGTAAAGTCATTTGGCAAGTCTATGACCCAGTAAGGTTGAAAAGAAAGTGTGCTTAATAAAAATAAAAAGGGTTATTTTTATTATGAAAGAGATTTGAGAAGTTAAAAAATGTAAATTTCACTCAATTCTCACTACCTTTTGTTGCTTGAATTTATGCAAGGAAGAATGATAGCATCCTGATTTAATATTCTGTGTTTTCACAATATAATGTCAGTGAGAAAAGGATAGTATTGTCATACTTTCTTGACAGTTAACCCACAGTTATAGCTTTCTGTAGGGACAATAAAGTTTCCTTCACAATACTCTTAGTTTCCCTTTGGAGGAAGCATATTAATATTTGAAAAGAATAGTGTACATCTTTTATTAACTCCTGATAATTAAAAGTGAATGTTTCTAGTAAGTGTTATTTAAATCATTTGAAAAGGCTTAGATTATCAGAACTCCTCTACAATCTCAGAGAATGAGGGTAGTAATCAATGTTAAAATGATTGTATTTTTTTTCCAAGGAAAAATGTATGCCAGCAATTTGAATTTTATGACAACCAGAAAACAGAAGACTTTGCAAACGAAAACTTAATTTAATAAAACACTAAATGAAAACTGGTTTTGAATAGTTGCCAGTAAAATACTTTTTGAAATATGAAAAAGAAGAAAAATTCTTTTAAATCTTAAATAGTTAAATTTAAAGCTGCCCTCTGAATGAAAAAAAGAAAGTTTTCATCATTAATAAGATTGTGACTAGTGTTCCATCAGAAACCTGGTTTTAAGCTCTCTCAAAACATGCCTCTGGCTGAATACTGAATGTATTAAATGTATATTAAAATGCATATTACTTGAATACACCCATAGTACCATGTGATCTGGATTACTATGAATAAGAGACTTATTCTTACTATTACTTTTCAGACCATCAATCTCTGCATCATCAATAAACTTAATTAATTACATGTTCTTCTGAATTACTGAATACATTGAACAGTAGCATTCACTAATAATACCACCAATTTTTTTCTCAATATGTTTGGTTATCAAATCTGAAAAACAGTCACATTTCAATTCACATAGCATCCATTATTTTGATTCTATATACTGCAGGTACTTAAACAGGCAGATATCCAACATAAAGAAAAATAAGTCACTTGTTCACATTATAAAAATTATGTTTAATTAGCACCAAGTAAGTAGTGTACTTTTGAACATACTCTAAAAATGTTTGATTTTATTTATAAGTTGTTTTCTAACTAGGTTGGCTACAAATGTTACATACGCATCTCTTACAAAGTCTATATGTGAAATGGCAGCTATTAAACCTTTAATTTTAGTTGTAAATCTATTGTGAGACATTTTAAGGTGGATGCAGAATAACAGAATGCTTTACGAGTTTCAGTTTTTGGAGTTGGGAGCGTAGGAAGGAAGTATCCATATCCACTTCTGTACAGATGAATGTGATAATTATCTACCTAAAAAATAAATCTGTTGTTGTGTTAGGGTTTTTTTTAGCTTATTTTGGGAAAAGTGAAATTGTAGATGGATGGTCATGTGATTTACAAATCTTGCTCTTAACCTGTTGAAACTTTTATCCCTGTCCAGTAGTATTTTGGCATTTTAGTGATTTGTCGTCTCCATGGCAAGTTAAACTTTTCAGCATGTTAAACTTTTCAGCTTCGAATTCCAATTGACTGCTAAGACTACAGCTATGAAGAACTGGCCTAGACAGACATGCTTAAGCATAAGTATACACATTTCTCTGTCTAGAGTCTAGGAACCTCATGTGCCTTGGAATCATAAAAGAATTTTAAGCTTTAAAAAAATTTTTTTTCTGGAGAAATAGATCACAGTTGCTCTTTGAAAACATACTAGAAGGACAAAACCTCAAGGTTAAAACCTTAACACAGTCTGTGTGTGACCTGGATTCTGCTGCCTAAAGCTGTTCAGATCAAGACATTTGGCTCCTAGAAGTACCTGAACCATCAGATTCAATCCGTACCTTGGGCCAAAACTTTGTCAGTATGGCAAAACTTTCAATGTTCACAGGTTGGAAGGGTATGAAAGAACATCCAAGCAGAATTCTGCATCTGGCAGATATGTAGGATATTTTGAAATACAGCTTTCCAGTCCTTTCTTCCAGTATTGATAGTGCAGACTATACAACAACCATATAATATATAAACATTTCAATGACATTTTGTAGTAGTTTGAGCTTTCTGACAACTATAGACAGAGAAAGGTACAGATAAGTTTTATGTAAGATATATATTATTTGATTTGTGAATTGAATGTGATTTTCATCAGAAAAAAATGAAAAAAATCTGTCAGTTTAAGGGCTATCCCTAAAAAAGATGAACAGTTCTTATACAGTAAATGTACAAGAATAATTAAAAGAGATAAATCAATTTTGTTACTTGTTTTTAAAAATACACACACAAAAAATTGTACACAAAAGTGATGTTTTCACAATGTTTTTGTTTTAGCTTCAAAAATTAAGAGATTCATGTTATAAATTGCTTATCAATTTTTTTATTTACTATGGGAAGTACAGTCTGCAATTACTTTAACAATTTTGGATCCTTTTGCCTCTTGCAAAATACATTTGTTTGTTTTTGTTTGTTTTTGTTGTTTTTATTCTGAAGACTCTTCCTTCTTCTGGATCATAGTTATGACCTACAGGGCATGTGGTTCCTTTGACGTGAAGTTTATTTTTCTAAACCCACAGCTTGATATTCTAGCACTTAATTTCAGAATGCAGCTTAAATCACAGAAGCCATAATATGTCAAATGATCCCATACTTGCAGGGGAAAAACAGTAAGTAATGAAAAAGCTATGATTGCTTTTCTGTCCCTCCAAATGACAGTTATCACCTCAGTGACCTGCTCCGGGCAGACCCATCTAAACATGACACACTAAGGGATAACGTCATCTAACAGGGTAGTTACAAAAATCAATACAAAACCCATTTCAAAGATTCTCTGTGTAAGAATTCTGGTGTAACGTTCATTTATTGAATAGGCCTGGGGAAAAAAAAAACCACCAACAACTTTTCTGATATATATACTTTATCTCCCAAGCAAAGGAATTCTGTAGGTAAGCAATAATTGTATTTTTCAATCTATTATTTAGTCTTGCCAAAGCTCAGCCTAGAATCTAATATGTGGATGACTGCTATAACTCAATTATGAAGCCTAAGCAGAGCTCTAATGTATCTGTAATGCAAAAGGAACATAACAAGACTTCTTATAGTTGAGGGATAGCTCTCTGTGTCTGTGCAGAGATGAACAAAAACAGGGAGGGAGAGTGCAATATTATATTTTACACTAAAGGATTAGGAATGTTTTGTAGTTATCTTCACTCATGAATACAGAAGATACGGTTACATCACTGAAGCAACTACTAGCTCACAGCTGACTGAAAATAGGCTTCTATTGTTTGCTTTCCCAAATGACAATAACAATGAAGCCTGGAGCAATTTTATCCAGTCATATTCCATATTCAGGGGATGCTTTCTGATTGGTTAAAAATGTTGTTTAAGAAGTAGTATCTATTTTCTTTATGTTTATCAAACTCTTTGCAAACCTGTAGGAGCTTTACTCCTCTCAGGAAGTAAATAATAAATATAGCATGGCTCTTCAATTTTGATTTGATTTCTTACAAAAAATGCAGTATACTAGATAGTTTTAAAAAGGGTCATAAATTTGGTATCGTTGGGTATTAATGTGTAAATATCCTCTATGTTTGGGAAAATATGTTTTTTAGCAAATGTTAGGATTTTTATGTTGGCTTATACTGCTACTTAATCACTGTACAGTTCAGTAATTTTTGATAAATGACTCAAGTTTTTTCTCAGTACGATATGAGATCATGCCTACCTTTAGACTGAACCTGATTTTGAAAGTTCGAACTTACATTGAGAAGTGCTTGATTATTGACATTGCCTCATTGAAACCATCTTTCAGACTTCAAAATAGAAACTGAAGGAATGGATTAAAAGAGGAGTAAGGAAAAGAACAAGAAAATATAGGGATAATTTCTAGAACCACATAGAAAAGTTTGATGAAAATCTGGGCCTTCTGGTATAGAGAGATTTCACTTCCAGAGTAGGAAGAGACCCAGTGATGTATCTTGTCTCTAGTCCCAAAATTTGAATAAGAATATTCAGAAAATTTAGCTGCGATGTTTCCTGAAGCACTGATCTGCTGAACAGCTGATTTGACGTTCTTCATATCTACAAAACTGAGTAGTTTAGTAGTAGCCAACTCTCTTTTGGATCATCTCTATTTTCCAATCTTTGCTGTAGAACAGCTGACATTTCACATACAAAATGAAACCTGGCAACTAAAATAAAATTTACAAAATCAGAAATTCCTGAGAAACATTGGCAGTATTCTTGTCCTGAGTAAACCATGCCTTAATTGCATTCTGTGTTTCCTCCAGTGAGAGGAAATGCTTGGATAATTTGTGTGCTTTGGGCCTTTGTATTCAATTCATCCTGAGTAGGCCCCTAAAAAAGTACCAATTGGAAAACAATAGCCCATCCAAATTAATCAGGGATGGAAAAAAGAAGATATAAGGCAGTCTGTGAATATGTCATACAAATGCCATGCAGGAAATTCCTATTTTGCTTCTTTCTAGAACACTTAATTAATTGTTATGAAGGGCTTTTTTGAAGCTAAAGAAATCCGTAGTTCTTTATTATGTATTTAAATTATGTCAGGGAAAAACAGAAGCCTCGTGCATTTGTCAAGGTCAAGCTAATATTGAGACGTGAATATGCATCTCATGAATGGGTGCTAATGAGGAGCAGGAGGACTGTTGAACACTTTTGTTGGGAACATGATTAACATCTGACTATTCTTTTTAAAAAATAGTGAGAAAGGAGAAAATCCATTACCAATGACCACTGATTAGCAAAGAACAGCTAATGCTGCCCAGTTAATGACTGATGGATAAAGCCTTGCTGCCTATGTTGCTGTGTTTCTCATTTTTTTCTACTTTTGAAACAGTGTTTGCATACTTTCATCTTCCATTTTCTTGTTCTAAACAGCTATGGTATGTTACTGTCAGGAAAATATTGAGCATAAGCCTACTCTTAAAGACTTGACCAGCTTCCTGCAAATCCTTTCTTGCTAGAGCTCCAGTTCTTTCTCTGGAAGTTATCTGTTTTGTTTTTGGGAGGAAGAGTTTACTGATTGTCATGGTTTTGTGATTTTCGGTTATTGGTACTCCACATCATAACATCATGTAGTGAATGTACCTGGTTCTCAGAAGAGAAGGACTACTACATTCCCCACGGTACTTTGCTCCTCTGTTACTATTTTCCAGCCGGAGGGAAAAGATAAAAGCTCGCAGTATAAAAACTTGCAGATCACGAGACCTCGTCCCTTTTTCCGCCGTCTCTCGTCTTGGCAGCACCTTGCTCTCCAGCCGTCTTATCATTGGTAGTAGAGTAAGGCCTACCTTGATTCTGGGACATTCTCTCTCTCTGTATTGGATTTATCAGCTTAAATTGTAATTATATTGTATTATAGTGTGTTGTTTTGCATTCTGATATTTTATTTAGTAAATTAGTTTGTTTCTCCTCAGATTGTTGCCACTGTTCTTTGCTCTCAGGGCCATCTCCTTACCCTTTTCCCCTTTTCCCCTTTCCCCGGGGCGTGGGCCCGTGGATCCCCCGTCTCCTTCGTCACGGAACCAGGCCGAACACCCGTAAACCGTTGACACTGATTCAGTCTGCTGTCATACATAACACAATGACTGTCTGAGGATGGCTCATGAGACTGAATGTGTACAAGTCCATGGGGCTTGATAACATGCATCCCAGGGTCCAAAAGGATTTGGCTGATGTGGCTGCCGAGCCGCTCTCCATCATATTTGAAAACTCATGGCTGTCAGACGAAGTCCCTGGGGACTGGAAAAAGGGAAACATCCGAGGACCTGGGGAACTACAGGCTGGTGAGCCTCATATCTGTGCCCAGGAAGATCATGAAGATCATGGAACAGATCCTCCTGGAAGACATGTTAAGGCACATGAAGGACAGGCAGGTGATTCGAGACAGCTAGCATGACTTCACCATGGGAAGGTTGTGCCTGACCAATCCAGTGGCCTTCCATGATGGAGTGACGTCATTGATGGACAAAGGGATTCTGTGGCTGTGTAGGTGACATCTGTGTATCACTGTCATAGTTTTAAGTTATTACTTTTATACTTGGGTGGGTTTATTTCCAGATGGAAGGTGTAGAGGGAAACAGAACGTGCTGGTTCCTATTTGTAGGTTTTTTTGGTTTTTATTTTTCATTAATTTTTTTTTTGCTTTCTGAAAGAAAGCATTGGAATTGATAGTAGCTGATGACAAATCTACTTTTACCTCAAAAAGGACTAGAGTGGTCCTGTAGCAACTGCAAGGGAAGATTACTTGAGCTTCTGAGCAAATTCTCTCAGTGAGTGAATGTACTGATGAGACAACAGCAAAACACAGAATTGTTTTGTTTGATGAGTGAAGTTAGGTCTCAGTGGGGCCAGTGGTGAGTACTCGTAAATCACCAACATAAAAGTGCAATGGGCAATGCTATTGCTATGGCAATATTGAAAGGAATGGAATAACAAACGAATTGAAATTCTCCAAAGGCTATTTGCATGTAATGGGAAAATTGGTTAGTAGAGTTTTCTCTACCTTTGTGGTACATCAGCTGTAACTCAGATGATGCAGACTGTTTCATCCTGAATCTCAAATGAGCAAAGCAAAGAAATACTTCTGGACCACTGGGGAAGCCATGGAAAAATGCGTGTAGTAATTTTGCTTATTAGCAATTTAGCTAGGGGACACCACAAATCTGTTTTTGAAGGAAGGCACAACTACAGCATAGTTAAGTAGGGACTGATGGCTGAAATGGGATTCTGTGCCATTGGCAGGGGTGGGACAGTCAGAGCCCTGACACTGGGCATGGAAAATGAGACCTTTTCAGGTTGCTCAGTTTGCAATGTTGTTGTAATAAGGGTGTTTATCATCTGAAAGCATCATAGGATGGAACATTTATGGGACAACTGTTTTCCGTTATAATATTCACATACCTCCACTGGGACAGGGAAGGCACATCTAGTTTTAAAATCTCCTAGCATTTTGGTTTCACAAGGTTTTCGTATAAACAAAACTCTTAAGAATTAAGGACTACAGCAGTGTGCTTGCTGAAATGTCTTAAGCCACAAATATCCAGCTGGGAACCATGTTTGGAGAAGCAGGTATAGGCTGTACCAAATTGTAAGTTCAAGAGAGGTGTCATTATTGCAAATGTGCAGTTAATGGAAAATCAGTCACAGTCTCTTGTAGCTTGTATCTCAAAACCTCTACAAAGAACAGAGGTGTACAGCTGTTTAGCAGCCCAGGAAGTAAAAGAGGTAGAACCTGCATGACCACAGAGGACAAAGAAAAACTTTGACAGCTTCTGTTATGCCAGTGTGTCCTCTGAGAAGAATAAATGGTTTTAGACAAATGAGAAGGAATAGTATCAGATGTTGCTTAAGCCAAGGAGTTTTATTTAAAGAAACTACACTGCAGCCATTCTGTATTCTGTAAAAGAGAAGCTACCTGACATGCCAAGAACTGGCCTGAGCAACCTGTATATCTTTGACCTCACTATGGCTGTAAACAAAAATCCTAATTGAAATTTGAAGATATGCCCTAATGACTGGAAGAACAGGCTGCTTTACATATTTCCATTCATCCTTTGGGATAACTCACCAGACATCAAGTAGTCTAATTTAGAGGTAGACAATGTCTAATTGAAATCACACTTCAGGTTCAAGGAAGAACTTTTTTAGTTTCATCTGTGAATTGCTTTGTGTAGTCTAAGTGTCCTTAGCAATACTAGAGGGGAAGCATGATAGAGCTTAAATTCTGAAAATTTCAGTCTTTATTTACCGATATGTCTTTTTTTTTTTTTCCCACAAAGCTCTGAGTAACTTTTGGGACTTAAAAAAAAAAAAAGGCTCTAAAATGCACTGGCTTTTTCACAAAACAAATTTCAGTAACAAGTTACCAAAGGGTTTCCATATTAGAGACTGTCCATTTCTCCAGGAATGCTTGTCGGTTGATAAATCTGCCAGCTTACTGCAAAGTATAAGAGTTAAAAGCGAACAATTGCAAATACATGACTGAAGCACTGGGACTTGGGTATGCCACCAATAAGGGAAGCTGCATGACCAAGAGATCAAATTGCAACAATATTAAAAACCTCTTTCTGCTCTTATTGAATAGACAGTTGTGCTGATCCCTGCATCCTTGGATGTTATTCTATAGCTTGATCTCAGAACTGAATTATTGTCTTATTTTGGCATTATATTGTTGCCTTTGATCAGAGTGTGAGATGAATGCTAGGGCATACTTGTGGGAGCTCTTTTTTTTTTTTATAGTAAGCCCTTTGATTTCTGTATATGAGTATTAGAGTATTTGCATCATAAACTGCATTGTCAAAACACAGAGAATATTGGAAATCTGACAAATAAGAGGTCCTCATCATTTGGTAGAGTGATCCATACCGAATTCTTCCTAATTCTTCCCCCTAAACTCTCTCTTCCTCTACCTTCCCACATGTTTTCTGTTTTTCAGTTTCTGTGTCCATTTTCACATGCACATGCACACATACTCCCTCACTCTCGAGAAAATACGTCATGGCTTTTAAAGACCTAGTGTTTTTCTTTCCCAGTGCTGTGTTGAACCGTTCCTGGGATGTGTGTGACTACATTATACAGTATGTCCTGTTAAACAAAGGGGAGGAGTAATTGCAGTGCATGTGAAAAGCCTAGGCTGTCTTTAACTACTAGTTTTAATAGAAATAAAGCCTGCTGCAAGGAGATGGGGGTAGTTTGGTGGTGATCTCCAGTTCATTGTTTCTGGTGGGAGAACATCCTGAGATTTTTCAAGTATTACAATGAGCATGTGTCTCATATTTGTTAACCACAGCTAGAGACTTATTTAGATTACAATTCTGTATTTGCACTTTTGCTCTTTTGAGTTGAAAAGGAGGTGCTATAAGACCTAATACAAATAAGATATATAACCCCATTAGATTAACCACAATGGATTTTTTCATCATAGTTTTAGCTGCTGTTTAGATACCAGCTTGGATGTTCACCATTTTTAAATAGTAAAACTGGGACCAGATTGACCATGATCCGGTTGGGCAGAAAGGGTGAGAGAGGGCTGTGCAGTTGAATGACAGGTCAGTGTCATGTGAACTGAAGCGTGCAAACTGTATTGGGCCATGATAATTGGGGGGAAGAGATTCAACTCCCTTTGTTTTCTCTTCTCACCCAGTAAATCTATTCTTGAATATCGGACAGATTTTTTTTTTTTTAGCTCCATAGGTATTTTAATGCATTTGTGAGTTTTTGATTTAACCAGAGATACATGCCAAATATTACAGTCTTCTGTGTACTACAAGTATAACTATGTCTGGGTAACATAGTGCTTTCATCCTGCACACCAATATTTTAGAGTAGCCTTTTCAGAAAGCAAAATCAAGTCAGATCAGGTCACAGTGTTAACTATACAGTACCTTGTGAGAAACTCAATCAAACCCAACCAAACTTATTATAAGGCATCACAAATCATCCTGTATTAGCATCACATGGATTATTTATGAAAATGCTGTTGCTTGTCTGACAACCTAGGTGACATTACCTCTGGAGGATGAGCATCACCATGGCAAAACAGGCATGTCACCATTAGACATTAGTCTACTGTAACTAATTTATAAGGCTGTCCTGTAATTTGTTTTGATCAGGCAGCATGAATCTAGTTGAAGGGGATGAAAGGGAGGAGGGAGTGCAGGGAGGAGAGAGAAAGAAAATCCGATGTTATTAACTAGAGAATTCAAAACTGAAAAAATAAAGCAAAGCAGAGTGTAGCTTTTTTCCCCTCTGTAAGTTCTGTCTTTACACACAGACACAGCTCAGAACCTCTTATGCAAGGTTTCTCTCCTGGCTGCCAAAATGTTTTCATAGTATTTCTGTGCTTTTAATTTGTTCGAGTTTCTATATGATATCCATCCTCCTGTTTGCGGTTCTTTCTAGAGAAAAGAATGAATGTACTCTAAAAATGACTTTGTGAAAATGACACTAAAGAGTTCCAAGTTAATCACATTACCTTAGAGTCACATCAGGTTTGCCTGTCAGGAAGAAAAAAACAAACAAACAAACATTTCAAGCTGTGAGGCTCACGAACTGAAGAAAAGATGTGAAAGTTAAGCCTTGAGAGGTGTCCTTTCTGAATTATTAAGTTCTTTGGTAGTATATCATAACTTAAATCTTCTCTTCTAATGCTAATTGATAATAAAATTAAATATGGAAGAAAGAACCAATAGTTTATGTGTGAATATGAAACAGTGATCATTTCTTCAGCTATAGCTGTAAACTTGAACAAAAAAAAAAAGATGGAAAGGTATCATAATTACATAGTAATTTCTCTGACCATAAAGGGGAGGCCTTGAGAAGCTCCGAGTTTGTATACACCGTGCCTGTGCTTGCCCTGGGATGAAAAGCATTCTTTTGGGCTGAGATGTGCATGACTCTCTCCTGTAATTCAACTTCAGAGGAAGATACATTCTCTAGGAAAACTGCAGGTTACTGTTCTGAAAGAAAAGATAATCTGGGCTAAGTCAGGGCCAATAAATGAAGATATCCACGATTTTGGGAATTGTCAGAAGAGGACATTAAAGTTCACTTACATGTCCCAAAAAAAGTTGTTCCATAGCGTGAGAAGACACCATCATTGATGCAGAGACTGAGAGTTTTAGAACCAAATCATAGCTGCAGAACAACCAATATTATATTACTATATGCCCATTAATTCAAGTAGTAGTAAGTAGAGAGTTAACTGAAAAACATAAATGGGATTTGTTTTATATTTGGAAACTAGTATGATTAGGAGTAATAGATGGGTGAATGGTATGGCTCATTTGGGATATTTCCCCCTTTTCTTGAGAGCAAAGAACAGAGATAGCAACTTTGTTAACATTTTTGTTTTTAAGAATTTACCTTCTTCCTTCTCCAGCCTTTACAGGACATTGCAGAAACAGAAAGGAGGAAGATCTTCCATTAGAGCTTCTAAGCTAAACAGAAAACTGACATAACACAATGGGGATCAAAAAATGATGGGATAAACAGTATCAGGAGCAAGGACAGCTTAAAAGAATGAGAGTTTTTTCTTATGTTGTGGTTGCTCTGATGAACTCAGGAGGAAAGCAGAAAGACAAATACGTGGGTATAATTTGCCTGGCAGTAATGTGAGCTTTTGGTCTATAATCAAATGATAACAATTTCTTTTCCTATTTTTAACTGTTAGTGTCTCAGTTCCATGCTGTGGTTACTGGCTGCCTGGTGGTGTCTCACCTTTAAAAATCTTGGGGGGCACATTTGAAAGTAAAAGAAAGATTGAAGAGCAGGAAGGATGTTCCTGCTGATGGTGTTTTCTCTGCATTAGCACTTTCAGCAGTTGTAAAAAGAATTTGTCTTATTAAAACAGTATTAAAAAATACCAGCAAATATTAGGATTAGAAAACATGTAAGTTTCCATCATTTAGAATCAAGTTTCAGCAATGTTATTTTCTTTCTATTTTTGATAAGTTAATTATTGGTTTTCGTAGGTTGACTACGAAACATTTTTGTCAGTCTCTCATAAATTTTCCCAAATACAATATCTTCCAGTCTTAGTAGTAAATAGTTGACATCATTGGGAATGATATGGTGTTTTATGTCTTTTTTTTTCTCACTGTGATTAGCAAAGTACTCAAACTACATGGGAACTTGCTATAAATCTTTTTTTTTCCTCCTGCTCCTTCAAACCCCTTCAAACCCCTATGGAAACACATGAGCGTGGTCAAGAGGGTATTAGGGCTTCTCCCACTCATAAGGTGGCCCAGCTCAGGTGCATCTACACCAATGCACACAGCATGGGTAACAAATAGGAGGAGCTAGAGGCCGTTGTGCGGTCGGAAAACTATGATATAGTTGCCATCACGGAAACATGGTGGAATGACACACACAGCTGGAATACTGTGATTGATGGCTACCGACTTTTCAAAAGAGATAGGTAAGACAGGAAAGGTGGTGGTGTAGCCCTCTATGTTAAGAAAGAATGCGAATGTATGGAAATTAATGATGGTGATGATAGGGTCGAGAGCTTATGGGTAAGGATAAAAGCGAAGGCCAATAAGACTGACATAATCGTGGAAGTCTGCTACAGGCCACCCAACCAAGACAAAGTGGTGGATAAGATACTTTATGGACAGTTGGGTGAGGTCTCGAGGTCTCTACCCCTTGTTCTCATGGGGGACTTCAACTTCCCAGACATCTGCTGGAATTATAATACGGCAGAAAGGGAACAGTCCCGGAGGTTCCTAGAGCATGTTGGAGACAACTTCCTGACACAGCTGGTGAAGGAGCCAACAAGGGGAACCAAAATCCTGGACCTGCTGCTTGTTAACAGAGAAGACCTTGTGGGAGATGTGAAGGTTGGAGGCCGTCTGGGGCAAAGTGATCATGAAATAATAGACTTCTCAATCTTTGTTGAACCTCAGAGGGGAGTCAGCAAAACTGCAACCTTGGGCTTCTGAAGGGCAGACTTTGGCCTCTTTCAGAGCATGTTTGAGAGAGTCCCTTGGGAGGTAGTTCTGGAGGGCACGGGAGCCCAGGACGGCTGGGAATACTTCAAGGAAATTATTTTAATGGTGCAGGAGCTGGCCATCCCCAAGTCATGGAATACGAGCTGTCAGGGTAGAAGACCGGTCTGGCTGAACAGAGACCTTAAACTGGAACTCAGGAACAAAAGGAAAGTTTATAGTCTCTGGAAGAGGGGGCAAGCAACTTATGAGGATTACAAGTACGTAGTGAAGCTGTGCAGGGAGGAAATTAGAAAAGCCAAAGCCCAGCTAGAACTGAATTTGGTCACTAAGGTGAAGAACAGTAATAAATGTTTCTATAAATACATCAACAGTAAAAGGAGGGCTAGGGAGAATCTCCATCCCTTGTTGGATGCTGAAGGCAACACAGTGACCAAGGATCAGGATAAGGCTGAGGTACTTAATGCCTTCTTCGCCTCAGTCTTTAATAGTAAGACTCGTGCCCTGGGCACACGGCCCCTTGAGCTGGCAGATGGGGATGGGGAACAGAATACGCCATGCACAATCCACGATGAGATGGTTTTGGACCTGCTCCGCAAGCTGGACACTCACAAGTCCATGGGGCCAGATGGGTTGCACCCTACAGTGCTGAGGGAGCTGGTGGATGTGGTTGCCAGGCCTCTCTCCATCATCTGCCGACAGTCCTGGCTAACAGGGAATGTCCCGGTTGACTGGAGACTAGCAAATGTGACTCCCATCTTCAAGAAGGGCCAGAAAGATGATTCTGGTAGCTACAGACCTATCAGTCTCAGCTCAGTGCCAGGGAAGGTTATGGAACGGATAATCTCGGAAGCCATCATGGATCAGTTAAAGGTCAACCAGGGGATCAGGCCCAGTCAGCATGGGTTCATGAACGATAGATCCTGCTTGCCAAGCGTGATTTTGTTCTATGACAAGGTGACTCGCTTAGTGGATGAAGGTAAGGCTGTTGATGTGGTCTACCTGGACTTCAGTAGAGACTTTGACACTGTCCCCCACAGCATCCTTGTGGAGAAGCTGGCTGCCCATGGTTTGGATGGGCATACGCTCTGCTGGGTGAAACACTGGCTGGATGGCCAGGCCCAAAGCGTTGTGATCAGTGGAGTTAAATCCAGTTGGCGGCCAGTCATGAGTGGTGTCCCCCAGGGCTCGGTACTGGGGCCTCTTCTATTCAACATCTTTATCAATGATCTTGATGAGGGGATTGAGTGCACCCTCAGTAAGTTTGCAGATGACACCAAGTTGGGAGGGAGTGTTGATCTGCCAGAGGGTAGAAAGGCACTACAGAGGGACCTGGATAGACTGGATCGATGGGCCAAGGTAAACCATATGAGTTTCAACAGGGCCAAGTGTCGGGTCCTGCACTTTGGTCACAACAACCCCAGGCAACCGTACAGGCTTGGGGAGGAGTGGCTGGAAAGCTGCCTGATGGAAAGGGACCTTGGTGTGCTGATGGACAGTCGGCTGAATATGAGCCAGCAGTGTGCCCAGGTGGCCAAGAAGGCCAGTGGCATCCTGGCTTGTATCAGGAATGGTGTGGTGAGCAGGACTAGGGAAGTAATCCTGCCCCTGTACTCGGCATTGGTGAGGCCTCACCTGGAGTACTGTGTTCAGTTTTGGGCGCCCCAGTACAGAAAGGACATGGAGGTGCTGGAGCAGGTCTAAAGAAGGGCAACAAGGCTGGTGAAGGGCTTGAAGAATATGCCCTACGAGGAGTGACTAAAGGAACTGGGGCTGTTTAGTCTGGGGAAGAGGAGGCTGAGGGGAGACCTCATTGCTCTCTTCAAATACCTGAAAGGTGATTGCAGTGAGAGCGGGGCTGGTCTCTTCTCAGTGGTGACAGGTGACAGGACAAGGGGAAATGGCCTCAAGTTGTGCCAGGGGAGGTTTAGGTTGGATGTCAGGAAAAACTTCTTTCCAGAAAGGGTTGTTAAGCACTGGAACAGGCTCCCCAGGGAGGTGGTTGAGTCACCTTCCTTGAATGTATTTAAAAACTGTCTGAATGTGGTGCTCGGGGACGTGATTTAGCGGTGGGTTGTTAGAGCAGTATGGTTAGGTTGTGGTTGGACTTGATGATCTTGAAGGTCCTTTCCAACTTGAGCTGGAAATGATTCTATGATTCAATTTGAGTGTTTTTTTCTTGAGTATTTTTTCATTGGATGTGTTAGTAATATTCTTAAAAAACACTGACTAACAGTGCTTCCTGTACCATTACCATCACTTAAGAATCTTCTATAATCTCAATTAAACTCCATAGTAATATAAAAATAATATGGTCATTCAGTCCTGTACTGTCATCACTTTTGAAAAATCTACTACGAAAATACCAAAAGTAACAAGGCAGCAGTTTTTCTTAGCTCAAGTAATGACCAAATTCAGCAGTTTTTCTGAGAATTACACACAAAGTAACTTTGCTCCCAGCAAGTTACTGCCCACAGAGATTCTAAAATCCAACTTTAAAATGTGCTATGCAAACAATCCAGTGTTCAGATATCCCTAAATATATCGAGTTACACTATATCCTTGGTGAATATATTTACTCTTTAAAGAATATTACTGCAGTGCACTGTCATTCTAAAGTGATCTTTTTATTGAAAACAAATAGTAGCAGCAACAGTATACCCCGTGTTAACACGTTTGTGTGTTGGTATTGTTTTTCATTTCCTCATATGAACTTTCATTGTTGCAGCATGTAAAACTTCACCATAAAGCAAAGAAAAATCCTTAAGTAAAACATTTCCCTTTTTGGAAACATACTTTTGATGCAAGACTTTTCATGAAAAATTGTAACTGTGCATCTTTTCTGACATTTAACCATGATGTCTACACATAGCATGCAGACATGCATACAGTGTTGTTTCTAATCGTGTACTGCAAACTTCAGAAAAGTAAAGTTATGCCTGCACTGTACATTGCAGTGAGGCAAAATAAGCCTTCATTAAACTCCATGCTACTGTAGTGAGACTGATTCCAGTCAGCCGCTGAAATGGCTTACTTAAACTAGAGCAAGTGTTGTTGCAGCTTGAAGTGAATGTATACTATCAGAAATGTAATAATAATTTTAAAGACCTTTATTAAAATTCTGTCTCTTATAGCAAGATCCACTACAGCTTTCTGTGGCAATTTTAAAAGTAAATTTAAATGAAAATATAAACTGTTCATGCTATGCAAGTTATATCCACTGTATTTAAGTCTGTAGTAAAATTTGTATTTTATTCAACAATTGAATTTGAAAATTCAAGGTAAAGGTGCTGGGGACCACAGCTGAAGAAGGCTGAAGAAAACAGACAATGTGTTCAGACAAGTTTTTGAACACTTTTTCATAAAACCATTACTTTCACACTACAATAACCTTTTTGAACAAGAAACTATCAGCTCTTCTGTTTATCGAAGAACTCTTGAACTTTAGATATTCACAGTGTGAGAAGTACTATAAACATAAAGCACAGGCATGTCCAACCCACAGACTACTGGCTGCATGCAGCCCATCCTGTGCCCACCTCCCAATTTTCAAATGGAATGTATAGAGTTGCAATCAGATATTCAACTCAAATATTTGATTTTGTCTCTTTACTAGCTTTCCATAAGAGCTATTTTACTATTTTAATGTATGGAGAGTAAGCCTAGGATTTTGTGATAATCTTCAGTTCCAGCTCTGATAGTCTTACTAACCTGAGATTAAAATATCAGATATTTCAAAGGAAAACAAAGAAGTTGCAGCTAGCTGTGGACCAAATACCAGAGGTAAGATCCTTCCATACAAGTATCAGTCATTGCAAAAGCTGGCACTGCTAAATCTAGAGATGTGTAATAAATTAGAATGAAATTCCAGAATGAAAGCAGAGGACAAGAAAACAGGCAAGTAAAATCTTGTGATGCGAGCAAGTATGGATGAAGGAATGGAAAGCTGCAGGCTGAAGATATTGACTGGTTCTCAGTTCCCAGATAATTAAAATGCAATGCACAAGGAGTGTTTTCTTTATCTGTCAGAGTCCACTATGCAGCCAGCTGGTCCAATAGACTGACAGAAGCAAAATGTTATCTGTCTGCTATATCTCTGTTCTCTTCAGATATTGACCCAACAGCCAGGAATGAAACCTACGTAGTTAAAAGGCTCCTACTTTTATCACAAGTGCAAACTCCTATCAGAGAACTAAAGGTGGTTTCCTAAATTGTAGCTTCACAGTATTTAAATTACAGAGAAGAATTTATCTTGGGGTGTTTTGAAAGTCCTTACCAAGGGTAAATCAGTGGAATTAAACAAATCTAAGTTAAAACTGTAGATATTTTGCAAAAATTCTGGTAATGACAAGGCAGGTGGGGTATTAGAAATTACTGTTCATGTTTGTTCTTACTTATAGCTAAATGATAAACTGGCAAACTATGCATGTAATGGAAGCATAGAGCTATACCTCTCATGTTTCTCTTTTCTTCCTTTTGTATAGGTTGTGCTGGGGACAGAGGGTTAGTATTGACAGTGAAAGGTATATTAAAGCACTCCTTGCTGCCACTGATGGCTCTGCAGACCTGTCTGATAGAGGAATACAGAATTCAAATATTGGATATTCAGTACAAACATGTGTGGTCCTATAGCAGGACAGCACATCTCCTGCTGGCCCTTCTACAGCTTTTCCAAATCAAATGGCAGAGAAGGTTCAAGAACTTTGCTGGGAGCAGGTAGAAATAGGAAGAGTACTGAGCATAATGTTTTACCTCAAGGGAGGATGCTCTGAATACATACCTATGCTGCTCCTGTGGAAAAGGTGTCCATGAAAACTGCAAGAAATGTGCATTTTCCTCCATTGTTCTTGAGTAGTAGAAAAGAATTCTGGGTAACTAACTAGTATGTGTGTTACTGAGGAATAATGACTTGTTAATCACAGTCTGACAGTGGGAAACTGGATCACTGAGCTATAACAGCTCTTGCTGTATGTACCAAGATCAGCTTTTTATGTTTCGGACAACACACACTCCTTTAATGATGACATGGAAGGAAAAAAAAAGGCTAAAAATCACAAGGACAGATCAAACACAGCATCTCATTTAATCAGTTATTTAGTTACTCACATGATTTTGGAGGTCTGACTCATGATTTTAGAATTTTCAGTTTGCCAGCTTTGGTTCTTGTGTGTTTAAAATGACAAAGTCTTCTTAAAGTGTTTCCCAGATATCCTAAGTTAATGCTGTGATTTCATTTCTGTGATGAAATACATACCTTGTTGAAAGAACACTGCAGGAAAAGCAACATCTGATGCCACAAACTATTTAATTGCTTGACTTTTATTTAAATGATGCTTCTTCCTTAATTATTTTGTATTACTGTATATGTGGATTTTTTTTTTTAATTCTAGTTGTATGCACAGTCTCAAAATTGCAATTTTCAATGGGTTTGGTAATTTTTTTAAAATTTATTTTTGCTCTGCTGATAGGAATTAATTATTGTTGTTTGTTAAATTATTTGAAGTTACTTAATAAAGTAAACCATAAACAAATAGGATCTACTTGTTTTTATTTATTTATTTATTTATTTTTCTGATATCAAAATTGTATTACGTGAGTTTGGGAAAACACAAGGGGGAGTACAAGGCAGGGCAAAAAAAAGTATTTCATTGGCATATAATTCTGAGAGACAATGAAATCTGAATATTGCTTATCCTGATCCCCAGTGGGATCCTTAAG
This sequence comes from Numida meleagris, assembly GCF_002078875.1. Lineage (NCBI taxonomy): Eukaryota > Metazoa > Chordata > Aves > Galliformes > Numididae > Numida > Numida meleagris. The sequence continues at coordinate 86,041,328 of NC_034410.1, read as the reverse complement.
TCCACAGAATGATCCTAATTGAATTTTCCCTGCTTAAATGGGGTATGCCCCATTGTGAACCTGCTCTGAGCATGATGACAGGATGGGACGTCTCAGAGCATCACTTCTGTGAGACCCAGGGCCTTGCTTCTATTACCCCTATTATTTAAACAAATAACCTTGGACAAATCAATTTACATCAATCCAACCTAGTGGTTTAAAGCTCTCTCCTTTCCTTTAAAATGTCTCAATCAAGTTTCAAGTGAAATTGCTTCAATAATTTATCTCTTAAGATGCATCTACATATAACAAGAGAAATCTGTAATTTTTATTAAAAATAGATGTTTGAAAGGGTAAATTAATGTATGGGTCATAGCACGTTTTTTCTCTTCCGTAACACCAAGCACAGACTCCCTTAGCAACACTTGTGTTTTTATTTATGCTTAAATGAATTGGCAAAGTGAGATTAATATTGAATCTTTTTTTGCTGTTTTCTTTTTTAATTAATCACAAGAAGAACTTCATATTACAACATTTTGTTGTATAAAATAAAAAATCACACTCACAGTGAGCTTCAGCCATATTTACTTCAGTGATCACATAGGATTAGTTGTTTATGATGCTCCTTGTGTAAATGCACTTGAAATACATAATGTGAGCAATGATTATTTAAATTTATGAGGAAGTTTTCTGAAACTTAATGAATTTAACTACTCCACTGGATAATGACTTTTTCAAGTCTTGCTATTTTATGTGTGCCTATGAAGAATTTTCTCTAGAAAATAATTTTAGATTCCTCTTATTTTGGAAAATACTCATCAATGCATGTTTGTTTTAGCTAAATTTTATCCATATTCCTGTTTTTGTGTAATAACTCTAGCATTTTATAGGAATTCTAATAGTTTTATGCATTGGAATAGTCCCGTTTTAAAGTTAAGCTCCTGTGTAATATCTATATTTCTGTTTTTCTTCTGAAACGATACGCAATGAGTAGTGAGTAGGGATTGACAAGAGAACATGGACAAAGCATTTAGGAATCACCAAAGTCTAGTAAACAATGAAATCAGTATTTAAGATTTTAAGTACATATATATAGAACTGTGTTCTTAAAGTTTTTATCTGCTGAAGTTTTTGTATTTGAGATGTGAGTTAATAATGGTACATCTCATTCTTTGCCTTTGGCTGAGTTGTTAATTTTCCTGCTTTTATGAAGACACTGATATTTCTTGGACCAGACAATCTAATAATCTCTAATATTTACAGATTTATGGAATATTTTGTATGATGCTGCCTGTGTGCTCAGAGCACTAAGTATGCCTTTTAAAATATCCACATTCTGAGGAATGGTAGGATACACATAGAATTACATTGCACAACATCCTTTAAAATTCTATTACATTTTGTTTTCACATTATTATTCTATGAAATTTGTGTGACAATATTGCACATAGATGCAGTTGTTCAATTCCATTTGAGATACGGATTTAGGCACAATGACTTGCTTAGCTCATTCTACGCAGTCTGGAAAGCAGTGCAAAATTTAGCATTTTAAAGCAGTTATTTTTCCAATTCTTATCATTTGAGTTTGTGAGTTTTATTCATACTGAATAGCCAGATTTGTTAAGTGTCACATATACTTCCAGCAATGCTCACAAAAATAAATAAATAAATAAAGCTTTTCAACTACTGCTAGCTACTTTCAAAGTAAGTAGCTCCTAGATACTTTCAAAGCTGAAAAAAAGAAAACATTTCATGAAAAGTGCTCAGTGTTTTGTTGCTGTTGGTTTTGTCAAGAGAAAATTAGAAATCAGAGAAAAGAAACAAATAACAAGTTTCTGATTTAGACTTTCTGGACCATATTTTCTATGATTTCTAGAAGCCTATGGAATGTTATAGAGTATTTTCAAGTTTCTTAGTTTTTTCCACAATCATGTTCAGTAGCCTAGCTAAAAGAGTTCCCTTTCCCACAAGACTTCGAAATCTGCAAATTCATTCAAATGAAAAATAAGGAGAAAAAAGAAAGAGAAATACCACAGAGTTGCCAATTATCCTACTTCAGTTATGTATATTCTTCCTGGGAAGAAAACAGGGATTTCTTCCAGATATGGAGAGATGGGAAAGCCAAGGTGCAGATGGAACTGAACTTTGAGAGGGATGTGAAAAATAACATGGAATTCTACAGGTACATTGATCAGAAGGGACAAGACAAAGGAGTGCATACACCCTCTGATAAACAAGAAAAAAGAACTGGCTTCAGTGGACAAACAGAAGACTGAGGTACTCACATTCTTTGCCTCAGTCTTCACTCACAGTCAGGCTTCCTACATCTCTCATGTCCCTGAACATGGAATGGGAGTCAGGAGCAGAATCCCTCCCACTGTGAGAGAAAATCAAGACTGAGACTGTCTTACAAGACTGGATGTGTACAAGTCTATGGGACTGGATGACATGCATCCCAGGGTCCGGAAGGAACTGTCTGATGTGGTTGCCAAGCCACCCTCTATCATATCTGGAAAGTCTGGGCTGCCAGGGGAAGACCCCTGGAAAATGTGAAACATCACTCCCGTTTTTAAGAAAGGGAAAAAGGAAGACCCAGGGAACTACAGGCTAGTGAGCCTTATGTCTGTGCCTGTGAAGATTATGGAACATATCCTCCTGGAAACTACGTTAAGGCACATGAGATACAAGGAAGTGATTGTGATCCAAGACATCCAGCATGGCTTCACCAAGAGCAGATTGTGCCTGACCAATCGGTGGCCTTCTATGATGGAGTGATGGCATCGATGGACAAATGAAGGGCAACTGATGTCATCTACCTGGTCTTGTGCAAAGCCTTTGACATGGTCTTGTACTACATCCTTATCTCTAATTTGGAGAGATACAAGTTTGAAGGTAGGTAAGGAATTGATTGGAAGGTCACAGCCAGAGAATTGTGATCAACAGCTTGATGTCCAAGTGGAGGCCACTGAAGAGTGGTGCTCCACAGGGGCTCATCTTGGGAGCGGTGACTCTTTCACTGCTGTGTTTGTACTCTTTTACAGCTCTTTTTATCACTCCTGAAAGACAAAGTATTCTTTACTTAAAACGAAAGGTTTAGAAGTTGAATAGTTAGTTAGAGCTACAAGTTTTTCCATTCTCTGTACTGAGCTCATCTTTCATTAAATCTTGCCACAGTGACACTAGGATGCTCTTCAGCAATCTTTCTTCCACGTTCCCAAACTCTGATTCTGTATTACATGGGGTAATCAGCATCCCAAATACATTTTTTCTTGCTCAAAACAAACTATGACCACAAAAAACCAAAACATTCTTTGCTCACAGTTGTGCGTTCATGTGTCATGCATGCAAACACATGCAACATTTATAATTGTCCATTTATTGACTGTGGCTCATACTGTTTTCATTTATGAAATGTCTCCTGTTATGCTGTAGAAATCCACGGAGTCTGCAATCTGACCCTCTTTTAGGAGCAAAGGGAGCTATAAATAGGTGAGAAGGAAGATCGTCAAACTCTTTCCAACTTTTTGAAAATCCTACTGATTTGTTAGAAACATTCCATATAGTTACAGACAATGTGTAGAGTGAGAGGGAGTTGTGATCACCTTGCCCCCACAAGGGGGTTGGCTTGGTACTGCCATGGCTCAGTAGCTTCAAATAAATCTTGGTCTAGTAACACTGCATAGCTCTGTAGATTGTAGTGCAGGCATAAACCAAAAAATTATTATCATAAAACCCTTAACTGATTCATTAGTGCTGCACTCCACTCGATAGGGAAAATTTTATCACTTCTCTCATATTTTAATTGTATCCATTCTGCATCTGGTAGCAAGATGTCCGAACAAATGACGTGAGTTGACAAGCCCTTCGGAAAAAAATTGAAATGACTGGGTTATCTCTATTGGTGTGAGAGAGAAAAAAATTAGAGTTAATGAGAAGAAAAAGTAAAAACAGTTTCTTCCCATGAACTGTTCTCCCAAATAAAGCAAAAAGGTGAGGACAGTATAACCTTTCTAGTCTACTGCCTGTTTGTGCAGTAAATCTATACCAGTAGGAGATTTATTAATTTAACTGTGGTCTTGCATATAAGAATGATATGGGTAGTCACAGATCATATTTGTTCAGCTAACAGGGGGATTTATTGGCAATGCCTGATAACCATATTTTGTAGTTTAGATCATTGTTTTTCCATTATATATCACATAGTTTCTCTCTATCTCGCTATTTAAATAAGACATCTCTGTAGTCCTGAATATCAACAAAAACAGTCTGTAGCTGGATGACATAATTTGGCAATCAGCAAATTAGAACAGCATGTAGCTTCTGATGAAAAAAATATTAAATGTGTGTCTCATAACTCTACTGTTGAGGTTTCGTTAAATGCATAACCTTTATTTGAACTTATCTCATTAATCATGGGCAAAAATGTAGCTATTTCACATATGGGACTGTAGAAAAAGATAGCACAGTCATTTACCATTTCAGAATGCTCACTCCCCAAAGAAGAAGGATAATTTCTGTAGGGAGAGTTGACAAGGTGCAAGTTAAATACTCATACTGACTTTCCTCTGCAAAGTTCATGAAATTGAATAGTTTTTTTCCGTTGTTGTTAAATTACAATAAGTTCACCTTATTACAGGTTGCTAATGAATGCCCCAATTTTTCAGTATTTTCTATGTGATGGCAATTCCCTATTACAGACCCAAGAAATGTCTCCTTTTAGTTTGTGGTCATTCCTTAGTTTTTGCTCCTACTTAAATCTGTTTCACAGTAGGCAATTGGATAGCTAGATAGTTATTCTCAAGCAATAGATTTTTACCTGGCTGGGCATCCTGCTAACTCATTGTCTCTGCTTGTTCTCTGCTGCTGCCCCTAGATGCTATTCACTCGACTTGTTCCAGCAATCTTTTGTTCCTGAGTGTTACAGACTGACTCACTGCTATTTATGGGATGTTGATGAATGTTGTGACCTTAAAGAAAGCAATGCTCTGTCAGTTTCAAAATTGACCCTATGCTACTGAAACACTCTTTATATAAACCCTCCCCCGATGGGCAAGCATAGTACAGTCTTATACTGAAATGTTGCCATTTCCTTTTGCCTATGCATACACAAGGTCCAGCATTCTCCTAACATATCAAATCCCAGACTCAGTTCACTGTGACATATATGGAGATTAAATTTCATCCTCCTGATGATGTGGGAGTTTGGGAAATTAACATTCAAAGCTTCTAATTATAAGCAGAGTGGTGTGCCTGTCAAATTCAGATGATGACGTGTGATAAGAAGGTGATCTTCCTGAGTTTTCTTAGGAACTCAAAGCATGTGTATGATATATACAGCTAATGATAATCATCTCTATGAGGTACCTCTAACAGACTGCCCTCCCTCTATGAGGAACACATACAGGGGCTGTAGGTGAGACGTGACCCTATGCAATCACATGATACAGTGAACAGTACTGAGTGTACAACTGCCTCCTTTCTTCCTTTTTTTCCTCTATTTAAATATAATGGTGCAAGTATAATTTGCTCCAAAAACTTGTGGGACCTTGAACACCAAGATCTAATTACAAAATGGAAGATATACAATACTCTAAAAATACTAGGAACATAATACTTTTGTCTATCATCTCCATTTTTCATTTGTCATGTTAATGGTTTCATTTTTCATTGCTTTTATTTACACTCTGTTATTCATTAATAATTATCATTACATTTTGCACAGGTTTTTTTTTTTTTTTTTTCTGTCGTTGGAGTTAAATGAGGGAGGATGATAACCACAGAATCCTTATATCGATACCAAAAATCAGTCACAGAGCTACAAACTCCAACTCTCAAATGTCAGTACCCACGTCTCTCTATTCTTCAAAAGTTTTGTGTACTACTGGGGCTACATTTGTTTACTCCAGCCACTGCACAACTACTTTCTAACCTTGGAGGAACTAGTGAGATTTTAATCACTGATGCTGAACAGGTTTGGATTCATTTCCCTGATCTAGGAAACCAGAGCCCTGAAATAATCAAGCTGAAATTCTCAGCATGCACTGTTGGATCTGATCTTGCTCTGAGAACTCTTCTACCAGATAACTGTCCATACAGAAGATCATAAGGTACCAAAGAAGATCCCTGTGCCAATGGTGGGATGGGATGATAGGAGCACAGACCTGATTATGCATTACTAGGTGAATGCTGTAGACAAGATTTGAGGTCTTCTGAAGGATCTGCTTCAGTGACTGCCTGGAAATCAAAGATTCAAAGCCTAGTTTCTCCCATTCCAGTTGAGTGATTCAGTTTACACAGCTGCGGGGTTAAAGGCTTTCCCCTTGGTCCCAGTGTATGTTGAAATATTGATGCAACATCACAATTTCCCAGCAAGACAAAGAACACTGTCAGAGTGGACAGTGCCCATATTACTCCCCCAGGTCAGAGGTTTGCATCTGTCCTCTAAAACAGAGTGTGCATTAGAGTATGGGTCTCCATCATCTCTGGTGGGTGGTTTTACAGTCTGTTTTCAGCAGTTTGGGAACTGTGATTTTTCTTGCTGTTTGCAGAGGGAAGGCTCAGTACACTTTCCACTTTGTATATAATTTCTTCGTGGAAGTAGCTACCTTTTTCTAGTTCTCAATAAAAGAATCTTGTATGGCCACACATGAACACAAAATTCCTGTGCACTACTTTTAGTGACTCCTGCTTCTCATACATCGCATCTTTTTTCCTTTCTGGCCAGCCAGAATTAAAACAGGGATTAATTTGAAATAACAGACTAAGCCAAGTTTGAATGAGTCGGACAGGAATGAGTCAACTGCTGTCTTCAGACATTGCTGTGGCAGCTACAGATCCCTAAAATACCTAAAAGCCACATACTGAGAACTACCCATGTGTGCTGTCGCATGAAACAGTGATAGTTTCCAATTTATTTTCAATATGTTACTACACATGAACACAGCATTCAAAGTAATAGCAATTATGTAGCCACAATGTGATTTTCTTTCCCTGTCTCATAAACATTATCGGGTTCCTATTTTACAACCTCCTGTATATGCACAGAGTGCCAAACATGAAAAGCTGTAAGAGCAGGAAATACTTGGCCATCATTTCCCATTTATCAACACCATTAGAATTTGGCTGCTGTCCTGTTTTGGTGGTGGCTTGTTTTGGCAGAGCTGTCGCAACCCACCTCCCAGTTGCCTTGAGTTATGACTGAAGCAGTCTTTATCTAAAACAGCACGTTTATAGCTTTGTGAATATCAAATTCTTGATTTGCTCCCTGTTTGCTAAGTGCTTGTGAGGAACAGAAAGGAACAGTTATTCCTCAAAGAGGTCTTTAATATAACTTACATTGTATATGTTATAGTAGATCCTTCCTTATAGTATTTCCTTATATAGCGGGATCTTTCTTTATGATTGAAAAGATGAAGAGTAAAGAAAAAGGACACAAAGATATTTTTAGGTTCCTAGGGAATTTGGACATACGTAGTATTAAAATATTTTATGTAAGCAAATGCAAGTTCTTAAGCAATAATTTCAGAAGTCCTGGCTGTTTTTCCAAAGCTAACAAAAATTATTTAAAATCACTCATCAAAATCTCTTGCAGCAGCAGCACCAAATGTGTGGGTGATGACTAGACAGACATCTGAAATGTGAATATCACTGCCCAAGCATAACCATTTAACTCATACACATTGTGGATTTAGAGAGACAATTCAGACATGGCAGTCTGATTTATTTTCGAGTTTATTCCAGTTTCACCCACTACAACTAGTAGAATCATAGGGTAAGTTGTGCTGGTAAAGTTGAATGACTTGTATCTCATTTATATTAGCCCAGGCAAATCAGAGATTTTGTTTTATGCAGAAACTCCTTGAAAGACAGGTTAAAATTAAGGAGCTCTCTACAGTGTTCTAGGATATGCATTTGCTGTAAAGTATAAATTCTTCAGAAAGAAAATGTCACTCTGAGAAATATTTGTAATATTCTTTACTATTCTACTTGTAACAACTTTTTGACAGGAAATACCTTTACCACTTTGCAAGTAGTGTTTCGGTAATCTTTCAACAAATTATACTAAACAACTGGCAGGTTATAAAGAACACAGATGTTAGATGACCATTGATATTTCCTTCAGTGATCTTAAGAAAAAATAATTAATTAGCAAACAGTGGGATTTGTCTGCTCTATACCTCCTGCCCAGCCAGCTTTGAAAACATCTATCAGGTAAAAGTGTTAATTAGGCAAAAAAAAACAAAAACAAAAACAAAAGAATGAATGTGTAGGAACACGTTTCTTGTCAAAAATATTTCAATTTTGAAATGATGTGCCACTTAAAAGGAGTTATTTCAACATTTAACACCTCCAGTCTAAAAGGAAATGTAAGAGGTATCATAATTTGGGGAGTTGATAATATTTGGTTATTAAATGTGTTGCTCACCAACTGTCAAATTAAAAATGAAATCATATATGAAAAATGTATCTACACCCTTGATTTATGTGGTAACTAACTCAATGGACAAAGGTTGCTAATCTGGTAATATACAGATAATTGAATAATTTATATCTTCATTCTGCCTTTTAACCAAGTGAAAGCTCGTGCTCTGTATCCCGAGTCAGAGCCTCACAAAGAACATTTTGGCTTTGGGATGAAGAAGCATCTCACAAAGTGATGAAGGTCCTTCTGAATCTGGGGTTTCCAAGCACCCATTTAAGTAAGTTTCAGAAAGTGGAGGTGAGAACAAAATTACAGTTTTTTGTATAGTGCACTCTCCAGCAAAGAAGTTATAGAATAGAGAGAGGTAAGAACAAGAAGTTTATTATATTTGCCTCTGTTGAAAATGCTTAATCAATCAGGCCATACTAGTAAATTAAGAGAGACAGTACTTAACTGGGGAATCATGGGATAGAAGAGTTGAGTAGCTCAACATAACGAGAATTCGATTATTTTGGGGCAAACCTATATCCTTTAAAATCCTTGAGTGTTTACATTTTGAAACGAAGTGTTTCCCATCTTTATGGCAATCTGATGGCAGCTGAATCATGGTTTAAAGGTATCTCTCCTGTGGAGCGAAGCAACTACAGGAGCAAATGCTGTCTGAATTTGCTTGTGGATCTAGCCCTTATTCACACTGAACAGTATCTTTTCACCAGAATGAACTAATTTGAAGCAGACTTTCCTCACGGGAAAGCTGTAGTAAAATAGGAAAAAGTAAAAATACAAAGAAAGTTAATTTGTGCTAGTTAAAAAAATAGTAAGTTTAAAACAGTGAAATAAATTAGGATTTATAGTTAGTTAACAATGAGTTATCAGAAACCATTCCTATATATTTCCTGATGGTTTGCCATTACATAACTCACTCTATATTTATAATGTACATCTGGCATACTGTACTCCTATTCAGATCACTTTAATTAAACCAGCCTCTGAGCTCCCATATAAAACAATGGAAGTTCTGAAATGCAGGAAAACAGCAACACAAATTCATGAATAGCCCTGTATGTGAAGGCAGGCAATCTGCAGATTAGTGCAGTGGTTTCCTGTTGTTAACACCATGAACTTGTTGAACTCTGTTACTAAAATTCTTCGAACTTCAGTTAAGTCACTGGAGCTACTGCAGAAGAGATGGACCAGAAGAAAAAAGGAAAAGATGAATAGCTTTTTAGATTGGGGGGAAAAAAAGGAGAACAAAAAGAAAAAAAAGATCCAGCTTTGTAGGCTCGAAAAGAACTGCGGTGCTTTGGAATGTTCTGAGTAAAACTGCAGTATCAGTATTCCCTCTCAAAGGCAAAATTTGCTTAAACCAAATAATCAGTAATAGACAGATGTGAGAGGCCAATGCTGAAACAACTTCTAAAAGTTGCTTGATGATTTAGACTTAATTTTCAGTAAATGTCTTGCTTAGCCTCTAATCTCAGAGGGACTGAGAAGTCCGTAGAGGACAGCTTTTCTCATGGGAACCTCAATTATATGCATTTAAAAGTAACTGATATTGCAGTGTTTGGGTGCAGACGTTTATTTCTACAGTATCTAAAAATCTTGATCTCCTAAAGGCTATATAAATCTGCAAGCAATTACCAGGCATTTCTTTTAAATCTACAGGATTGATATAATTCATTATTTTAAAACATTCTTGCAGGCTTCTAACAAATTATTAGTATGGATAAGAACCCTTGTACAGGGAATGAAGGCTGTTGATTAGAGGCTTATTTTTTTAGCTGGTTTTCATGAATGCTGCAGAATCTGTGAACAACAGAAAGCATGAATATAGAGTAGTAACAATGATATGATGTATTTAATCATTATAAAATACTATTATTATACTGTACATTAACGATTATAGAATATTACAAGCTCATAATATCATAGGATGATTTAGGTTGGAGGAACCTTAGGAGGGCTATAATCCAATTTTGTGCTCAAAGCAGGACAGGTTATGACAGACCCTCCAACTAGATACCTGCAACTGACAAAATGAAAAGCAGCTGAAACCTTCCACCAAAACCCAAAGTATAGCTCAGTGGTTTTATAAATGCTGGTAAAGTTCCTTTTGGTTCCAGTTGCTCAATTCAGTTGAAAGTGGAATTAATTGGTCAAGGTAAGGGTATCCAATTAGTGAACAGAATGTGAGCCTTAAGTCATCAAATGAGTTCTTAGTATGAACTATCACTCTATAAACTGCATGGTATGTAACTGATCCAGACTATAACATCTGTCTACAGTATATCCTTTGTCAAATGCTTTCCCAAATGGTGAACTGCTATTTTTAACCTCTATTTGCTCTTTTTATCCAAATCTTCCCTTCTGGGAGAGCATCTTAAACACAAGGACATAGATGTGAAGGTGATGTCTTCTGATCTTTGGAATAGAAAGGGATAATTTCACCAAATAAATTATTTGTAATGCATAATATGACCAGTGCAAATAACATAAACCACAGGGGAGAGAAGTTTCTCTTTTTCCTGCTGCTTCTGCTGTTCAGGGATGTACTGATGTTTTAGACGTTATGAAGATTATCCAAAATGACATTAGTCCAGTCACAACTGTAGCAAAATCCTCCTGTGTTATACAAATTAATTTGCTGCGAAAACCCATATAAAGAGCTTCTGAACAAATAGATGACAGCTGAAATAATTCTCTTCGTTGTACAAATAAAATCTGTAATTAAGATTTAGGATTGTGAGTTTCTATTTCTTCTTCATCTGGTATTGTTTTTGTTTAAAGATTCAGGAGGTAGAGCATTATTTTAATCTAAATTACAGAGTGTAAGGATTAAAGACATAATAATTCCAAAGGGAAATAATTTTAAGGTAATAATATTCATGTAAGGCAAGATTTGGTATGACTGTGTGGAGGTGTGAGGGGAAGAGAAGGAAGAGAAAAGTGGAAGAAAAAGGAAGAAAGCCAAGAATTAGGATCACAACCCTATATATAAGGTAAGGGATAGAAGTACTTGCCTTACCCTTGTGCTGGCCATCTGAGCAGGAGTGACAGACAGAGAGACTGAAATAAGAGGAAACTGCTGCGTCCTTCTGCCAGTCAGGGACCTTTAAAAGACATCCTCGTGTTTCTCTGTTCCTCAGGTTGCAGCTGTGTGGACACCTCACCACCCTCAGCATTGTGGGCATTGTGCTTCTGATTGGTACCTTGTGAAGAAAATAGCTGCTACCATAATGGAGAAAACATGGCTAAACACAGCAAAGTGTAGATTGTCTATGTCATTTGTCTTAAGTCTTACTTACTGTCTTGTCTTAAGTCAAGCCCGTTCTGGTAGTCCTGAACCTTTGTAATTGCCAGGGAAATGTTAGCACATTGACATCCATCAGCATACTATGATGGTCATTTTAATTTATTTTGGCATCCTAATTCTAACACTGATGACTGTCCTAATACTAAATACTGTTCAACAGACACTCAAGAGCAGGATAAACTACACTGATGTGTAAGTCCTATATATATGTCATGAAGGCAAAAAGCTTCAACATAAAGCTTCAAAATAAAGCTTTCAGTGGTCATTGTGCCAAGTGTTCCTCAACAAAGGCAAAAAGATGCCTTAGTGAATTTTGTATACATAAACTCTAAATATGCAACTGTGAAGATTTGTTGTGTTGCTGAAGCAAATTCATGAGGTCTACAGGTGCATGCGGACTTCTAATGAATGGAGCTACTCTGCACCATGGTCCTTCTGGAATGGGGAAACAGCTCTGCGGGAGAGAATGGCAATTCTAATTCTGTGGGCCTTGGTGCAGAAGTCACCACTGTCATGCTGGGAACAAGAATAGAATGTAGAAGATGGAAAAGGAAGCTTGGATTTGGAAAAATAAATGGCTGTGCACTTTGAGGTAAGAAAAAAATGAGTATACTCATTTAGATGGGTTGTAGAGACCATTGCAGGTATTTTACTGTACACATCAGAATCGGGAGAACAGCAGACGGGCAAACAGAGACTGGGACAGAAACCGTCAGTGATCAGTTATTAGGTGGTAAGTAGGAAAAAAACATTTGCAGTCCTGCAGCCATTCAGACAATGCACTATAAATCCTGCTTTTTTCTCCAGGTATTAGTCTTTCTGTTTTCACAGGGAAAAGGAATCAAGAACAACATGGGAAGGATCATATGTAAGTTATGGTCATGCAGCAAACTGAAAACTCCCTCATGGACGTATCAGTTGACTTACAATAACTGGAGATTAGGTGTCCAAATTCCTTAAGATGTTTTGAGTGTTTTAGTCACTTCATTAATCACTGAAGCTAGGATGGGGATATGGTATTCTTGCTTCCATGCAAAGAACCATAAGAGGGTTTGCTGTGATTGACACAGATGTTAGATGTTAGATACTGAGAAAGATTTCTTTGGGCTTATTGTTTGTTTGATGAAAATTGCAGCTTTAGAGGAAATAAAAAAAAAAAGCCTTGAAGTCCCAGATTTTATTTCAACATTTGCAAAATAAATTACTTTGATTTTTGAAGTGACACTTCATTTCAATATTGTTTGAATTTAATGCATAAAAAGAAATGTCATTTTGTGCATAGAGGTGTGCTAATAAGATATGGCATTTTTATGGATTGCTCGTCTCATGAAGTTTTCAAAGTCTCCAGGAAAGTCGAAGCATAATGCATTGTGTGGCTTGTCCAGCTGTTAGCTTTCTTCTACTGCCAGGCCTAAGATGGGACAATTGTCCCAAATACTTTAAGTTTTGCCATTGACACTACCATAACGAAATATATGCAATTGCAAAAACAAACAAACAAACAAAAAAAGCAATAATCAAGATATTTCAGAATAGAAACTAGCTAGACTGAAATTGTGAACAGAGTAACAAAAAAGGGAGTAACATGCCAGGGATTAAATTAAATTTCCAGTGGTGCTTTCAAGCAGTAGCAGCAGCATCAGCAGTGACTGTTCTGTGTTTTTTTTTGAGGGGACCGGGTTGGCATGGTGGAAATTCTTGGCTAGAGAAGGTACCTCATTTCTTAGAACTATGTTTGGATAAAGTCTTCCATGATCATGTTGAACTTCATTAAATATTAAATCTTAAAAATGTCATTAAATACATTTACTACATGTGAAGAATTGTTACAGAAGGAAATACTGCAAGAAAATCAAGCAAAAGAAGTTGGTTGAGCAGACCTATGGATGGAAGTGGATACATTTAAGAGTTAGGCCATTCTTTCATTGCAACGTGTTTCTACCTATTTAATTTTTAGTGTTTTATCAAGTAATTTTTTGCTACTGGAAACAATGGGTGAAATTCTGCAAATCCTACAACTGTTACCATCTATTCATCAGCTCTGCCTCTGCTATTCATAAGCCCCACAGCAAAATAAATCTTCTGAAAAACATTATCATATATTTAATATTAGATTGTGTAGTAGTTTGTGTATAGCAAAATCAATGACATTTCCAGAAATGTTAAAAATCCAAACTGCGGTTGGCCACAAATTTCTTAATTTGAAACAATGAATTCACCGAGCTTTTAGGATGTGTTCACAGTTTTTCTTTTGTCTCTTTTTTTTAACAATTTGAGTCTCTAAAACTCCATGCTGAAAAGGTCTAATACCTGTGGTTTGCAGTCATCTGTTACCCATTCATTATAAGGGATTCTCTGAACCACTCCTTTCCCTGCCCAGTACTGAGGTTTGAGAAACAACCCACACATAAAACTATTGCAGTCAACAAAACAATCAGTTCCATTGTTCTCAGCAGAGATTTGCTCCAAAGTGTTCATCAACTGGAATTATTTAGAAAACAAAATTGCTGCAAGATGGAGTCAGAAGCACACACTGGCAACACTTTGAAAAATTATCTTTGTTCTCTGCTTGCTTTTTAAAATATCTTTTCACTAAAAACATTAGTGAGAAAATATTAATAGAAAATTGCATATAGCAGTTTTAGTGTAAGAATAAGCACTTGTTACTTGACTTTTGTAGTCCAGTGTAATCTTGTAATGTTTTACATAGGAGAATGTAAATCTTTCCAGTTGAAGACAGTGTTGTATAATATCACAGCTGAAACATTTTCCCCATCTTTGTTTCTACCAAAATTTTATAGACAATTTTGTGAGAATCGAGCTGAGCTGAGGATGAGGATCACCTCTTTAATTTGCAGGTTCCTAAATCAAGTTATCTGGTATTTCTTGAGTTAGTTCAACACAACAAAAAGAAGACATTCCAGATGCTATTAACAACATCCTGAAAAATTTAATTAACGATCGGCATATTAGCTTGTGATGTCAGAACCTGGCTTCAGACAAGATCATCTTGAGAATGGAGGCACAGTGTGTTCTCTTGACACTTTTTTGAAGAAGGCAACTACGTCTACATTTCCATTCCATACAGTCAGAATGAGCTGTTATCCACGAGAAATAAAAAGGGCAAAATTCTCATTATCTTCCAAGGACTTGGGATTTCCCTGGAAACTAATCTCAGTTGTGACATCGATTTACACATAGTTACTAGCCACAATTAGAGAGTCAAGATATGTCAGTACTTATCAAATAGCAATATCTGAGATATTTGACATAGGGTTATTATTTTTCTTCCTATTCTAGTATCAGTCATCACAAGATGAAGGTGCCAAAGTCATTTAGATTACTGTTTTCAAACATGAGAGGCCAAAATCAAGTACAAAATGCATAATTTGGCACCAAACTAGCTACAGGTCGCCTATGAGAGGCAGGGATGGGTAGCTAGAAAAACAAACAAACTACAGGACAGTCTTGTCTTTTAAAGAGGTGATGATTTGAAAAAAAAAAATCTAGACTGGAGCTCATATCAGTTATCAACTCTCTTAATTTGAAAGCAAAAGATTGCCTGGAGTATATAACAGTAATGTCAGTGACTTAAGCATGGCAGGTAAAGCGATTAAAAAAATTAAAAACTTTGGGACTATTTGAGGGGAAAAATGTTCTTTATTTCTAAGTATCACAAGGGCAATTTGTTATTATTGGATTTTCCTTTTAAAAAGCTAGATTTCTTTTTATTCCATAGTTAGTTAATTTACACTTGTGGCTATAACACAAGATAAGGAATTAATTTTATTTGTAATTTTTTGTGTGTGAATTTGATTATATGAAATTATTGCATATGACAACAATCTATGCTAGAATGTCATAAGTGTATCCTCGAAGGGGATGCTTATTCTCTGGGCTGGTAATATTTAGAGATCTCATGTGCAGGAAGGCTAGCATGCATAAGGAAATTAAAAGCGCACATGGATGTTCAACATAATGAGTAGAGCTGACAAATCTACAAGGAAAACTCTTTAATTCCCAATTTTTTTTTCTCACCTTTGCCACAGAAGCTGCATAAATAGAGAAAATGAATATTCACACTTCCAATTTCGATAATCTTAATCTTACAAGAGAAATTTATGACAGAAAAGAGACATTAAATAAAAAGAAAAGTTAATTCTGTTCAATTAGTTTTTAAACAGAGAGTGCAGGAGTTTTACAAGCTTCTTTTCATCTTCTAGATGGCACACCTCTCCTATGAGAGAGCTGGGGCTGTTCAGCCTGGAGAAGAGAAGGCTCCAGGGAGTCCTGAGAGCAACCTTTTAGTATCTAAAGGGTGGCTGTAAGAAAGAAGGAGAGCAGGGTCTGTTGTGATAGGACAGGGGGAAATATTTTCACAGTGAAAGAGGGGAAATTTAGATTACATGTAAGAAAGAAGTTTCTTATAGTAAGGGTAGTGAGACTCTGGAACAGACTGCCCAGACTGGTGGTGGCTGTCCCATCCCTGGAGACATTCAAGGTCAGGCAGAATGGGGCTCTGAGCAACCTGATGTAGCTGTAGGTGTCCGTGTTCATTGCAGGGGAGTTGGATCAGATGACCTTTAAGGGTCCCTCCCAATTCAAAAAATTCTATGATTCTATGATTCTCACACAGGAAGTTAAGAAGATCGATATTCCGATTTCTTAGTCTGTTTTCATTTTACCCTCCAAATAAAATTAGAACAAATGTCATTATGTATTTAAAGTAGTCTCTGTATTCACAGTCTTTCACTATAAATTATTTATTGAAAATACTCAAGTATAAGATCTTTTCCTTAATACAAAAAATTTCAGCTTGGGATGCCATCATATCTGAGATTGGAAGTCCAGAGTATATGATAGTCATTGACAAATATCGATGACAAAAACCTATAAGATACTAAAATGCCTTGTTCTAAATGTAATAAGAATAGAATTTTAAACCACAGATGTTATATAACATACACATAAGATAATACTGCTAAAATTTCAGTGGATCTGAGTTAAAAATTATGACCAGAGAAGACCATACAAAGGATTTACATGAGTACAAATGTGTCTTTAGCCAGTTATTGAATCAATCAAACGAACAAACAAAAACCATACAAAGGGCATACTGCAGAGTACAAAGATCTAGTCAACCTAGACAGCTGAGGTTGATGTAAAAGTAATAATACTTGATTTCTCTTGTTTGGAATTGATTAGCTGATGAGAAAGGGAAATAACACAGAAAGATATTGTTCTACTCCTACTAGTTGGGAGAGAAAGAATGAGAAGACGGTCACTTACTCAGATATGGGATTACTTCCTAAAATGATATAATCACACAGTGAATGCAGCACAGTAAAACTGTATTCCGCAGTAGAAAAATCAAATTAGTGTTTAGAAAAGCAAATTAAAAAAATAATATGAATATATATGCAAGAAAATATATGTATATATACATGTAAAACTACATATTTCCAAATAAACATACAAACAACCATATCTATATTATTACACAAACACACATACATAAGAATAAATTGGTAAATAATAAATGTTTTTTAGCTCAGTGTGGAATAAGACAGCTTTCTATTTGCAAAAGTTGAAAGAAAAAGTTAAAAAACATGAAAGACAAGCTGGAAAGGAGAAAGGCTCTTAAAGAATGAGAAGAGAAAATAGCATTCAGTGTTAACTCTTGGGAAGGAAGATATCTTCAGGATAATGGGTATTTTTTTTGCCTTGCTGTGGAGCAGAGGGAATGTTTTATGCAAACACCGACCAATCTGAGGTAGCAAGTTACTACTTTGTCTTTTCATTTGATTACAGAAGATGGTAACAAACATTTTCCTAAATTAAGTATTGCAGAAAAATAGATCTATCTTAACATTGTAAGCTGTCAGCATAAGTTTCACCTATAGCAGAAAGATTTTGAAGACCATATGTTTGAAAGTTTAGAAAGTACCGTAGTGTTTGTTAGGACACACAAAAGATGTCAGCTAAGGAACTGGAATGAGCTCTTTACCACCTCCTACTTTGCAGAGAAAATCTAAAAGATGCTTTAAAAATAGGTTGTTACAGATCAAAAATTAATGCATGATGGTAGTTTAGGAGTTATTATACCTTGTAATCTGCACTGTGAGTCACAAATATACTGGAATGTCTTATGTTATTTAAATAACTCAAAATATCACTTTCAGATGGTTACATTTGCTTTTAAGATCTTATAAGAGCAGATGTGATATGAAAAACAGGAAAAAAAACAGCCATGGTATATCTTAAAAAAGTTTAAATAGCTTTTAAATTTAAAATGTTTTCATTAATAAACTGTACAATGAGAGAGTAGAGTAATTACAGTTCTAGATGATGCTGAGGTGATAGATAGTATATTGATGGAGAGGATTCCAATTCAAAGGATATGGGAGAGAATTCCAGAGGAGAGAGAGTGGTCAGAGATCTGAAAGGCAGCTCCTGTGCAGATGAGCTAAGCAATCTGCTGTTTAGTGTGTTTTCACAGAAAAGAAGGACAGAGAGAGTGTTTCAACCTTGAAAAGCTGCTGGAAGTGAAATGGAATTGTTCTCCACCACTTCAGTGAACACAACAGGAAGAAACAGCCTCTATTTATTATTTTGATTAGATATTAAAAATATGTAAAAATAAAAATAGGATGATTATATGTTGATATAAATTGCCAAGACAACTGTGGGATCTTCATCACTGGTCTCTGTGGAATTTGTTAAGAGACAGTTTTCAACTGTTTCAGTGACAGCTGAAAGAAAATAAAGGAGGAGAGATTTAGACTGGATGTAAGGAAGGTTTTTACAGTAAGGATGGTGGGCACTGGAACAGGCTTCCCAGAGAAGCAGTGGAAGCTCTGTCCCTGGAGACATTCAAGATCAGACAGGACAGAGCTCTGAGCAACCTGATCTGCTGCAGGTGCTCCTGTTCATTGCAGGGGAGTTGGACTAGATGGTCATTAAGGGTCCCTTCCAACTCAAACAATTATATGATTCTATGATCTGAGATGGAGTACACTTTGAGGAGGATAGGAAATATTGCAGCTAACAGTGTCCGAGTTTTATTTCAGAACAGGAGATATGCACAAAATCAAAGTCAGCATCTGTTTTGTATTTGCACTCTATGCATTCAGTACATATTTTTAAGCTGCCTTTGTAGGCATGTAAATTCTTGAAAACAGGTATCAGCTGTTATGTGTAGAAAATGCTTTTAAGAGTAGGTGTTGCTATGTGCAAAACTTTGCTCTGAAGAGGTGGGTTAAGGAAATCATTCTTACTTAAATCAAAGGTCCAGCATTTTAGTGACTCCTTGCAGGTTGCGATCTCTTTGTATCCAAAGACTAATGTAGTCCAAAGTATTTAGTGTGAAGGTAGAAAAAGCAATTTGATGACAGTGGCGGGATAGAGAAGCAGTTTTCAGAAGCTCATTTTACTGACGAATTCCCTCACTTGGGTAAATGCATTTGCTAACCATCAAGTTAGGAAAGGAAAAAAAAATTACAGACCATTCTTGCACTTACTATTGTTTGAATCGAATCTTATGCTGTTGTTTCAGTTGTATTTTTTGCTGAAGGTAAAACCGATAATAATGATCTACTTACATGGCCTGTTCTCTGTATATCTGTCATATTAAAGTCTATGCTGTTTGTTTATCATGCAGTGATCTATAACTCTCTATTAATTTAATTATACTAAAAGATCTTAAAAGCCTTGGGCTAAGTAACATGTCAATTACAAATGAGTTTAACTTGGAATAAATATAAACTTAATACTTGTAATTTATTGCTTTAAATATAAACAATGCCCTTACTATGACACAATCTATTATTAATTGCTCCAGTGCTCCAAGTCCAATTAAGCGAATCCATTTACATTTTCTTCAGAGGAAGTCGATGTTCATTTCTCATAGGAAGTGCAAGGAGCCTACCTTTCTACTTCTCTTAAAGCCCTAATGCAACAAAGCACTTCTGTGCTTAATGAAGTGTGTCATGTTGAGGGTGAGGGGACTGCTGGTGGCGTGAGAGGCAGAGCCATGTGGTAGGGCTTGTGTTTCCTTAACTAAGTGACTTTCAGTCAAATATCTAGTCGTATACAATTATTTCTTTAGATATAAGTAATGAATGCATGTTTTCTTGTTGAGTTGCTTATAGTATCTTTCTCCAGTGTCTTTTCAGTAATAAGGAGAAGCTGTTTTGGGCTATATATGTATATATATGTGTGTATGTGTGTGTGTACTATATATCAGCAACAGAAAAATAACTTTTTTATACTAGTTATACCTGCATGTATTAAAGTAGCTAAACTGATTTTTTTTAAGTGTGTGAAAATGTATACATATAAAAATGTCAGCCGCTGTGCTGAGACCTGGTACTTCATGCCTGGGGTAAAATTTTATTGCTAAGTTATAAAAGAGAGGGTTTATAGTGGAAACCCTGACACAACATTAACTATGGTTATGCTATCAAAGGAGTGCAGCATTTATGAATTTAGGAACTATTTCGTTTGTGTGTGTATAGGCAGTCGTGTATGTCTGTGTCTAAAACTTCATTTTGACTTACACATGCCTTTTATATGTATTTTTAAATACTTTGAGAGAGAAAGTCACAAACTGGTTCTGACAACAGCATCTTCACATGTATATCCTTTATCTTGTTGTCTATAAAAAATAAAAATGTTTCAAAAAACTGAAAAAAAAACACCAGTAGATCACAAGCAGCTTAAAAATGGATGAACAATGTTTTTTTCCTATTCTTTTCAAGTTAGGTGGCCTTTTTAGTGATATTAATGTAAAACTGAAATGAAATGAGCAGAATGAAGATTATGAACACTTAATAGGATAATTCAGATTTCTAGGGAATGAGCTCAGTTGCATGTTCCTGTGGTGTTGATCTGTCTAGTTTCATCAAAAGGTATGGGCCAGATAATCATTCTTGCGCCTATCATCAAGTTATGAGAAGGGTAGGGGTCGTATCTATAAAACTAAAAAGGGTTTGCAAAATTTCTGATGGGACTTGCAACGACTTCACTGAATCTTCTGAATATGTTGCCTGTAGCAAGCAAGCTGTAGAATATGGAAAAAAAATAGGTTAGGCACTGTTTCAGATGACCTCGCAGAACCTAGGTGCTCCAATACTAGTCAGTCATAGTACAAAGCAATCTTACCTCCTAGGAAATAGTCCTCACATTTTCGTGTGACAATAATGTTAGATATATTAAAAAGCAAAAAAAAAATCATCACATTCCTAAAAATCTTGTTTATAATTTTGTGATTCTGAAGGTTCATAATTTAGTAAAAATACGTATATAAGATGTAGCTAATTCTTTCTTCCTAGAGTATTCAGCATGCCAATCTGCCATAAGCAATATAGTTTACCATTAGCTCTACAAGTGTCGATGTCTTTAAGCTATTAAATCATGTTAGCATGAACTTCTAATTGTTGATAAGATAGAACTAAATGGACATGTTAGAATTCAAGTTTTGCTTGAACTGTTAAATGGCACTAATCCAGAAGACATAATCAGGAGCGCCGGTTGCTTGCTTTGATGAAGAAGCAACAGGATTTATAAAAGAAGGCTACCTATGAGAGCTTCTTATGACAATGTTCACACATGAGGAGATAGATGAGATTTTGTGTACTGCTTCTTTGCTCTCGCATCAATGATTCAAATTCAACTTGCATCCCTCCATGTCGTCTGCAGACAGTTGACCCCCAGCCTCTATTGGATTGAGGACTATTCTGTGCTTGTCAGCTTTATTCTATCTCTCATGATAACTTTGTGTTGTAATTAACTTTTCTCAATTGCCACGAGTTCTTAAAGCAGACATGGTGGCTTTACAGTGACATTTGCTCATTCTGTCAAGAATCTCAGAAACATCTTGTTTGGTCCCATGGAATTCTGTGTGTACGCTGTGATTAAATGATCAGATGTTCTCTAGTAATTTCCATTACTGTTTCATAAATGCTCTTTTTTTTTCCTGTGTTAGTAGTAACATAAACATAGATTGTATTTAGACTTGTTCAATGGTTCCTTCAAACACTCAAAGTACTGTGAAGGCCTTTAGTGTAGAAGAGAACATTCTCAGACTGTAATTAGAGGAGCATTTCTTTCCACTGTATATTGTATAAGCCGTCCTCACTCACATCTTTGTCCTTGCCACTCCTTGGCTTGAGAGAAGTCCCTCTATTGTGCTGATCTGACTATTTGGTAATCTGGATTGCCTTAGTTTTTTTGTTTTTGTTTTTTTTCCCTGTAGATTTTTAAAATTCAGTTACCTCATCTTTCTAGCTCTCCACAGAACAGTCCTTTTGCCAGAAGTAAGGGAAGGAATAAACACTGAGGCTCAGTATTGAAAAGGAAGCAACAAGGCTGATTGTGAAATACTTGACATTCTGCATCCTCAGAATAGAAAACAAGAACAGTGATATTAGGCAGGAGAAAAAGTAAACTAACAAAAAGGAATCACACTTATTTCCTACTTTACTGCAGCATACCTAAAAATCTCTCAAGCATAATGATAATATTTCAAATACCTGTATCAGTTGTTTTTGTTATGATGTTTGTATATATGTGAGGGCTGCTCCAAAAGCAATGCCTCCTATTCAATCATGTTGGCCCACAACATCGGAGGCGGATGTTGGTGGTACAGCAGTAGAGGCTGAACTTTCCTGCCAATTGCATTACATTTGATCATATGACAGATGGCAGCAGGGGGGCAGTCTGGCAAAATGGCATCTGACATGAAAGTGTGTATGAAGCAAAGGTGAGGAATTGGATTCCTCCATACAGAAAAAATGGTACCCATTGACATTCACTGATGCTTGCTGAATGTTCATGGAAACCAAACAGTAGATGTGAGCACAGTGAGGTGGTGGGTGGTGCGTTTCAGCAGTGGTGACACTGACAGAGGCTCATCTCCACTGGTGCAGTTTCATGAGAACAGCATGCAGGCTCTTGTTCATCACTGGTGAAAATGCATAGCTAATGGTGGTGACTGTGTTGACAAAAAGTGTTTAGTAGTTGAGAATTTACTCTGTGAAATAGTGTTATTGTACTTCTTGTATCTGTTGTAGTTTCTATGAAAATAAATAGGAGGCATTACTTTCAGAGCAACTTACATACATGCCCAGTAAAATTTTATTCAACCAATATTGGCAATTGCAATTTATGAAATTCCAAAGGTAGCTAGAAAAGTATGGGGTTTTTTTTATTAAGCCATTAAAGTTATTATATCTTAATGAAGTAGTAGGTACACCAAAATGTGTAAACTACAGACTGTCTTGGTAATCATGAGGTACTCTTGAGCTGAGCCAGTCATTACCAGTGAAATGGACTTTAAGAGGAGCGGAAGTAAGACAGAGAACAGACTGAGCAATAAAATATTCACAGAATAAATGCCACAACCACAAATAATTGAATTAAGCAATAACAAGGCAGACATAGGGCATTTCCTTGGGATTAATGACTAGCAGAAAGAGTTGATGGTCCACGGCAGTCATCAATTCCCCAGGAAATGTCCTGTACCAAGGTCATTGTTGCTATTATAGCCTCTTTTCTTTCCTCCAGCAAAGAAAAAGAATCTCACATTTTACCTGTTTTCACAGTGTCATCATTCCTTTAGTTGACTGCAGAAAAGATGAGTTTGAATGGCAGAGCTGCTGAAGGATTCCTGTGTAATTGATGTCTGGTCCCACAGCCAATGAAGTATATTTTTTCATATTGAAATTTTAATAGGTCTTCCATTTTATTATTATTATTATTATTATTATTATTATTATTATTATTTTATTTATTCAACTCTAGCAATTCCCCAAATAATAATTTTATTTTGTTATGGGCATAGAAGCCTGACAGATCTGTGTCTTCACTATAGATAGGTGAGCTGGAGAAAGCTGGACATATTTTATACCTTTAAAAGTTTTCCTCTGGTATAAAGAACACGCTGAGAGAAGTAGCAGAGAATTTATGCATTCAGCTTGCTCTTTGGCAATAATGTGTGGATTTATAACATAAAGTACTTGCTTAGAACAGGTCAATAATAGAGATAATTAAATCTGTCTTTGCTATTCAATAACAATTATGAATTAAAATTTGTTATGGCAGGTTTTTCAATACAATACCCATCATGGCTGAATCCCTCTAAGTCATAATTTTATTGAGACATTTTTAAGATATTATTCCATAACAAGTATGTAAATCTTTAAAATCTATTTTTCAAACAGTGAAATAAAAAATAAAGCACTACACCCAAAGGTCCAGAAGATAAAGGAGCTTATGATTATCTGCTCTTGGGTCAAATTTATGTTACAGTTACACTACTATTTCTTAACTCCCTTATCTTCAGGATTTGTGAATTTTAATCTATAAAATTATTTTAATCCTTAAACTAACATTTCACATTCTATTAACCTAATCTTGAAACAGAACACTGTAGACTATGCATTTTTTTAAAATTACTGTTTATGATTCTTTGGTCATGTTCCTTTTGTGCATGCTCTCTATTACTGTTAGCATTTTGCATGGCGTGCAGCAAGTTGCTCTTTCTTCACTTCAGCCTGATGTAGTTAAGCCACTTATTTTCACATGCCTGGAATTTTTTGGCTCTGTATACCCATATTAATTTAACTGGCCAATTAGTTGTTATTAAAATATTTTAAAAGAACATACAACAACATATGCACAACAAATTATTTCTTTCCACATTTTTATTAACATTTTTGTAGGTAGTTTCCAGTTTCTCACCTCCTTTTCCCACCAAGAGAGACTTTCCACATTTAGGAATACAGACTATATGTTAGATTCAGGGCCCCAGTAAATTTCCTGTATTCCTCTTAACTATTTTTGAGAACATGCAAAAAATGGGCTGAACTAATGAAATCTTAGATCTCTTTCTTGTCTCACACCAAAGTTAGGAGTTGATGCTACCCTTACAGAATGATGGATTCAAGTCATCCGTGACAACAGGCTGGTGTTCCAGGAGTTTTCAGGAGGAGGTGAGGATTATTATCAGATTTAATTGCCCGACTAGGCCCTTAAAGTGCAAATATTTACAGTGAAGAATCAACATATTAAAAGGGAAGCAATGTCATGTATTCCATCTCCTTTATTTCTTGGACAGCATTAACAACATACTAAGTGTTTGTCACAAAGGCAGTTCTGAGGAGATCAAAACAGAACTATTTTTGATACTGAGATTTTAACTATCACTTCTGCATTAATAAGGGGAATATACCTTAAATCTTCTTTGTAAAATTTTATAGTACAAATAGCAGTGTTGTACTATGTAAACCATTTGGTTCTTAATCTCTGATCTGGACTTCAAAATAAATTATCAGTAGAGAAAGACTTTATAATGAAAAATGCTAAATACTCTAGCCAATCCTTCACAGTTTACCATGATGAATTCAGTTTTCCAGTTCCAGAAATAAAATGAATCCCCTTAAATACACAACCTACCATTACCAAATGTGTAATTGTTCCCATTATACTTGCACCTCTTCTTGGAATTAATCTAAACTGGGTGTAGTGGTGGTTAGAGAGGGAGGGTAAAGAGACGGTAGACTGGAAGGCTGCAAATACTTGTGTGTGTCTGTGTGTATTTGCACACGGGATTTATTTACCTTGATATATCTTTATATAATGATAATATTCCACTGTAGTTATGAAATTTACAAAAAAAATTAATGAATGAAGAGCGCTCCAGATGAAACAATGAAATAATGGAATGGTTTTCAACTCTTTCTCCACATAAGTCTGCTCCATTCCTTCCTGCATTCAGAATCAAAACTAACAATTTTTCAAATATGAACACAGTTCTAAAGTGATATCTGTATTCATGAACAAAATATGTTTCTTCGGCATTGACTGGTGAATAAGATTCTCTTAAGTACTGATTCCAGAAGTATAGTCCTCTTCTCCTGACTCTTCAACTGTACATGAGAATGGAAGCTCCATCTTCTTCATAGTATGATCCAGAGGCAGCAAAAAAAAAGCACAAATGCTTTCCCAGTAAAGTTGTTGCTGTCCATGGAATTCCAGTGATGACAAATGGAGGTGATGCACACAATTACAAGGACGATGGAAGGATGAGACTTTCTTAGAATCAGATGTACTATGACCACGCAGTACTGCGTGTGGAGGGAGGGAACACAAATTACTAAGTGACGCTGTCTGCCAGTGGGAAATGGGATCTAAGTGGTTGCATGGAGGCCAACCACTCTTTACCTTGAAATAGCTTCTTACTGCTTCCAACTCATACTTATGAGCAATAAAAAGAGATAGAAATGCTTGGAAATCCCTCCTGAGATGCTGCCACCGCTTTACTTCCCTTCTGTCCAGCAGTGCAATGTACAGACAAATAGTATTAACTGACACTTCAGTGGATCTGGTAATTCCAGAGGCTGCTCAGCTGCTTGATAGGTCCTTTTGTGTGACTAGCACCAGCCCCTTCCACAGGAGTCCTTCTCCCTGCCCAGAAACACTGACACAAAAGGAGACAATTAAAGCTGACAGTTCCCACCACAGTCTGCAGGGGCTGTGTGGGTGATTGGGATCCAGTGACAATAGATATGATGATAACACAAAACTGACCAGCTAGAAGACTTCAGAAAACCCTACCTCCATGCTCTAAGCAATTTGCTTAAGTGAACTGTAGAGATTGGATGCAGACAATACAGAACTGTATCTGAACAGGTGAATACATTTGTTTGTTAACCATTACTTCTGGCAATATTGCAAGATATTTTTAATGCTGTTTTTATGTTAAAGAAAGCTTTCAATCTGATAAGTCATAATGTCACAGCTGCGTAAACACAAGGTATGATACCGTAAGCTTTACTTACAATTACAGTTGTTTTTCTTAAATTACATGAAGTATAATCCACAATAAGACACTTCATAGTTGGCAGTTCTTATAGATGTATCTCTGAAAAGACTGATTACTTAATTACACCTCTTATTATGATTATTTCGGCCTATTTCTAAAAAGAATCTCTAACGAAGAACCAGATGAATGTTTCCTCTGTATTCTTCAGTTTAGGTTTGATTGTTCAACCTTTAGATTTCTGAAGTCAGTCAGTTCCGCTCCTATTTTCTATTCAGTGTAATTTTGCTTCAGGCAAATTTAACTCATGGTATTTAATCCAAATAAATAATATTATCCCAAACCCATGTGCTTCCTGTTGCATAGGGTTGTTAATCAATTGTTTTAGAAAACTCCAGTCATTAACTATGACAAGTCTCAGTGTTAACATGTTATTGTTAGCATTTTTAAAAATTGAAATTGCCTTTCTTACTAATAAGTATTTGAGTTAAATATTAAATACTTTTTTCTGAAAATAATTTTTCAGTTATTTTTTATTTCTTAAGCACAGATAGCTTCCAGTTAGGTGAACAGGACTTTCTGTGATTATGGAAGGGAGTCTTGATTTGGGCCCATGCTAAAATGATACCTGGACTTTGTGTATTCAAAACTGTTCTTCTGTCAGAAGCCAGAAGAAAATGTTAGAATCTATGTAAAGGAAATGGTATGCCATTTAGAAAATCAGAACAAATCTCGTTGTTTGTTTGTTTGTTTAATTTTCTAACAAGATCATTCATGCCTTCCGTGAAAAAAAATACAGAATAGAAATCAAAACTAGTCCCTCTATCTCATTTCATATGAAATTTAGCAGCTAGGTTATTTTAGCAGAGCTCCTCTCAATCCCTGAATTTATTCAGACATCGGAATGCTTTCAGAATCAAGGCTAGAGTAGAAATATATTTCATTGTTTCTGGAGAAAATATTGCTTTAGTGAGAATATTCAGGCGTGCATCCTCTGAATGAAAGCCTAAAAATGACAAGTATTCTACTCAAAACTCTTCACTAAACTAACAGTGTTCACTCTTTTCCTTCTAGACCCTTAGTAAATCACAAGTGTTGTGAAATACTTTAATATTAATTAAAGTGCTTATCACTGTTGATTCAATTCTACTCAAAACAGTATAGCTGCAGAATTCACTCTGTAATGGACTAGATCTCTGGAACTAACCACTCTGTCTATTTAAGCTGTGTCTTTGGTGCAATTTGCACTTTCCATTTTCTAGATTTCTGGAGACTGAGATGGCTAAACTCAGCTAGATGAGACCTCGATTGACATGATCCATCCTCAAAGTCTCCTGTGTGGAGCAGGAGGCTGGAGTAGCTGTGGGTCTCTCACCAACACAAACAGTTCCATAATTATAAAATGAAATGTAGTACACATTGGAAGTAAGAACTACAGGTTTTAGGGCTCAGACAAGCTGCTGCAGAAAAAGAGAAAATGTGGTTTCTTGTTACTGAACAATAGTTTTATTGCACACAAAATGGCTTAAGAATGACAGAAAAAAAAATAGAAAGCAGTCAAGAGAAAACAGAGATTAAAACTCTCCATCTCACCTAGGGGGCCTTGGTAATAAGAAGGACAGGATATAATTTTTAATGCATTCTGTTCTCATGTACTCTACTTTAGGGGTACCAGTAAGGCAGTTGTTAAAAACTAGCAAAAACTCAAGCCAAATTAACTGCTCCATGTGAAAGCTGTGAGAGTACTAGCACATGTCACTCAGCAGAAATGGATCCAAAAAGTTAAAAAAAAAAAGGTTATTAAAATACACATAACAAAGGAGTACTGACATTATTCACCAATAGGTACATAGCCAATAGCTAATGTCGTTCATAACTTAATGATGCGTTTTCCTAGGGCAAGGCAAATAATTTCCTTGGCAGCTGAAATAAAGTGTTGACTCTTCCTTAAAATTAATTAGCACCAAAACACAACAGAAAAAAAATGAAAGACTTTTTATTCCTAAAGGTTATTCTGTAAGGAAATAAATCAAGGGAATTGTGCTCCCCTGTACTTTATGATTAAGTGCTTATAATATAGACAGTCTCTAAGCCTCAGCTTTTGCTGGGAGGTTCACTTCAAAGGTGAATTAAGTCTTTATTACAAACACAGGAAAAATATAGAAACCAGAGCTGCTTTAAGTTGGGAGATCCTCTGGTTTCAGTAGAAAGACCTTTCTTTCTTTTTATAAACTCATTTTACAAGTGATGTCCCAAATTTATGCTAAGAACATTTTCATGAAGCATTCGCTCTCTTCTTGGCAGAAGGCCTTGAAATTTGTGTCATATAAATTAGAACTAATGTCTTTGGCTAAAAAGAGGAGGCTGTTAAAGGGCAGTAGTAATCAAGACAAGATAATCATTTATCTGTGATTTTGTGGGTATTAGTCTAATATCCTGTCTATTCACAGCATGTCAAAGATAAGAGCAGTCACCGGTTTACTGTTCTTCTGCCCTCTCCTTCCTCCCTCCCTCCTTCCCTCAGGCCTCTGGAGATAACAGATAAAAAATTGTATATTAGGCCAATTGCAATAACATTGCACTAAAAGGGATACACTGCTACAATTATAAATTAATGTTTCAAAACTTCAGACTGAAAGAAACTCCTATTAGATAATTATCTGTCCCTCAGATAATTATACACATGAATAACTGTTCCTCTCTGAACAGTTTACGGGGCTTACAGGAACAAAGGTTTCATAATTCAAATAGGAACTCATCTACAGGATTATAGTTACAGGTCCACAATGGCAGTCATGATAATAATTGCCAAAGAGTTTCATGGTGGAAAATAA
The DNA here is from genome assembly GCF_002078875.1 of Numida meleagris. Taxonomy (NCBI): domain Eukaryota; kingdom Metazoa; phylum Chordata; class Aves; order Galliformes; family Numididae; genus Numida; species Numida meleagris. The sequence goes on along the minus strand of NC_034410.1, from coordinate 86,011,959 downwards.
TCAAGGTAGACCACCATGGGAATTTTTGTCAATTCTTTTGTTCCAATATGTGGTAATTTAGATGTTGGAGCTTAAAACTGATACCGTTGCTGTCTGCTACAGGTGCTGTTGATAACTCACATCTTGCACATGACTTCAGTCAGTCATCATGAACTGCATAAAAGGATGGCTAAATATTCATTAAATAGGAGTAGAGAGACAGGCAGAATCTGTTATTTAAAGAAATAACTATGTCCCTTTTTTTTCCCAGTTTTTGAAATGTAAACTTTTGATATTTTAAAAACCAAGATCACATAAAATGAACAAACTCAGTTTTGATCTAATAAGATATTTGCAATGGGATCGTGTAGGAAAGGAATTAATGGAAGTCAGTGGACCATTAGTTTTAAATTTGATAATCAATCAGAAAATTCACAACAATCTAACAGGATAATAATAAAAAAAGTTTTTGTGGAGTTAGCAGTTTCTGGGAATACTCTGTTAACATCTTTCACTGTATATCCATCTTCTGGAGTCACCTAAGAGTTTATCCTCATTAACATTTATAGACTTTATACCTAAACTACAATCACATTAGCTTACATTTTATTGTTTTGAGAAGTAGATTACATCTTGAAGAATATTTTTTTTCATGTTATGAATGTCAAAGGTACTTACATGCACTAAGTACCCGACAGATTATAAAATGGAGATCTCAAAAGCATTGTTGAACTTCACTCTAGGTACTTTCCAGTATTTATAGATTTAATCTTGTTGATTTTGCCACCATGCTGCCTCCAAAGGCTCTCCTTTCTGATGGAGAACCATATCTAAACATCAAATAAGGCATTTAAGTGTCCGTTCTGTAGTTTTTATGTAGGCACTTTCCTGTCATGTAGGGATACAAAGCAGCCTTGACAGTTGACTTTAAGAAAATCTCCTTCTTGTAGAAACTTTTGGCTAGCACTAGATATTGAAGGGAAAGCAATTTTTCATCTTATAGTTGTTTTTAATCTGCTTTTTGGCATAAGCATGAGTATTTTTCTTAAATATGTTGAGAGCTGAGGCCCAGTTCATCTCCTAATTAATTAAGGCAAAGTCACTTATTTAAAATTGAATTATTTTGTTATTGTGCACAGTGGCTAACCTTTCACATCTGACATACTGTATAGATCCTTTATTTTATTTACAAATGTCTGTTTAAAGAAATGATTAGTTCTGTAATTTGTTCAGCAAGGCTTCTTTATAGCAAAGCTCTCCTGGGAACTCTTATGCAAATGAAATCCATCTGAAGATTGGAAGTAATGCAGGTGAAATTATAAACAATATATTTAATATTTAGGGGGACTCAAAAGGATATTAAAGCACAATTCATTAAAACCTCCAAGCTAGCCAACAATACGCGTCTTAGTGTTTCACAAGAGTGTTGCTACATACAGCATGAGCTTCCTTTGAAGTCCTCCCCAAAACACTGAAATCTGTCCCATGTCATAAATGCATACAATTTATGTACTTATTATTTTTCACAATTTAGTGATGCATTTGGCTGTTTTATTTTGAGGAGGCAAGTCCATAGAAATAGAAGAGTGAAAAAGTGCTTATAGTGTTTCCAGCTTGTCTATATTCAGTTCTGATGGCTGTGATTCCTAGTACTTCTAGACAGGTAACAAGTATAGGATGCAGACAGAAAGGGAGAGAGTCTGTGAAAAAGTGTGGTAGAAGAGGAATGGAATGAGCTTCTTTTTCAGGCAAAGTTCATACAGAAAATGTAGCTGTGCAGTGGATATGGTGATGAAGAAGCAATGATTACAGCATTCAAAGAGGAGACAAGGATGTATTATCTATGACTCAGCTTGCATTTCATAGTTTGTGCCAATTCTCTCATCTTCTGCTTTGTGATATAGATTCTGGTTTGTCCAAGAAGCTGGTGTGCTGGGAGAACAGAGTGGGAAGAAACTCTACTTAAAATTAGTAAAATTTTCAGTGCTGATAGTAGTCGTTCATTAGATTACGTATTCTAGCAAACCAGAGTCTATTAAAGCTATTAGGAAATCATTTTATTTAGTTTATTTTATTTCAAAATTAAAAATGGACTATGAGAGGATGTTATCAGGATCTGTATTATAGAAATTAATTAAAAGTTTGTAGCTATTGTTTTCTGTAGCTATGGAAGAACAAAATAGCATAAAAGGAATGTCTTAGTTATCTCTGCTTTAAAAGTGTATGTGTCATGACAATTTCAAGTCACATTCTGACACAATGGCTACTGCATAAAATTTAGAAGCCAAGCTTACCTCTGTGACTTGAAAATATGACTCTCAGTTCCTGTCATTTAAAATGTTTGAATCTAGAGATTCTAGCTCTGCTTTACTAACCCATTGCAAGGTAAACTCCCAAAAGACTATGGGCCTTTTAATTCCCCCTGGAAATAAAAGAAAGGAGAGAGACAAGAAAGGAGGAAAAAAATAAAACCCTGAAATTTAGAGGTGGAGAAATCTGCTACAGAAGTACTTTCTTGGGACACATTTTCACTTTTAAGTGACGTACATTGTCGATCATTAATGTAGGTAAAACTTTGAGTGAGTTGATTTGAAAGATTTGATGCATTTCCAAAAATAAGTTCATCAAAAGGAAAAAATGGTGACTTTCATTTGTGTTTGTGAAGACTAGCTGAGTTTCCTGAGTTTCATCTTAAGAAGGAGAAATTGTAACTGAAAAATTTGGACAGTTGTGACAGTGTTACTGAAACTATCTTTGTTCTTTTGTTTGCTTTGAGTCACAGGAAGAGAAACTTTTGGCACCAAGAAGCACCAGCTGTGGTATTAACATTTTATCAAAATGATAATATACTGTCCAAATGGTGCTTCGTCTTCAGTATTGAAAGACATTCACTATTGCACTTTTCAGGCAAGATTAACCAGAATAGATCCCTGATTTGTTTATTGTAAGAAAAAAAAAGCACAAATTTCAGGATACAAATAATGTTTCTCACTACAAAAGAGGTAGAAACTATGCTCTTTGGACTTCTAGATAAAGCTGAGGACCTTATGCAGACTGTTGGAAAGGGAAAATGCATAGCAGGCCCGCCAGCAATCAAAACAACTCAGGGAGGATAAAAGACATATCCAAGTACTCTTGTCAGAGATAGGCACACTATTCTTTCAGTTTCTTGCAGAAAAATGCTGTTAAAGGAGAGACAATTGCAGTCAGCTAGTGTCATCAGAAAGTAGGGCAGCAGTCATTGGATTCTGGTTTAAAAGATTTTTGAATCCAACTGTATTTCCCAAGTTTGGGGGTATTCATGGTGCATAACCTATCTGCAAACCCTTTCTCGTCCTTAGGAATGAATTCAACAGAAAGCCCTAGAGGAAGACTGTTCTAGGAATTTCTCTTTAAAAGACCATTTCCAGTTAAGACCCTTATGCAGTCCTAAGATGCTTAAACTGTAAAATGAGCTACCCAAAATATGAAAATGCGAAAATTAAGGTTGCCTGTAAATTTTTTTTCACAGCACAGGTCTCATCTGTGACTATGGAATATCACGCAATGTTTTCCTCCTGTAGAGGATGTGCCAACTGATAATGTCATGCTTTCGGGTTCCCTTTTTCACAGAATCACAGAATTGTAGGGGTTGAAAGGAACCTCCGGTGATCATCTAGTCCATATTCCCCTGCTAAAGGAGGTTCCCTACAGCAGGTTATACAGAAAAGAGTTCCGTCAGGTTTTTAATATCTCCAGAGAAGGAGACTCCACAACCTCTCTGGTTGAATCCATGCTGACTACTCCTGATAACCTTCTTTTCTTCCACTTGCTTGGAGATGACATACAGAATAAGCTGCTTCATCACCTTTCCAGGGATGGAGGTGAGGCTGACTGTTCTATAGTTTCCCAGCTAATCCTTTGTGCCCTTTTTGAAGACTGGAATGACTAGACTTTCCTCTAGTCCTCAGGCAACTCTCTCATTGTTCATGACATTTCAAAGATGATAGAGAGTGGCATGGCAATCACTTCTGCCAGCTTTCTCAGCACTCGTGGGTGCATCCCATCAGGGCCCATAGATCTGTGTATATCAAGTTTGCCTAGATGATCTCTGACTGCCAGATCCTCCTCAACCAAGGAGAAGTTTTCCTTTCCCCAGACACTCTCTCCTAACTCCAGGGTCTGGGATTCCCAAGGGGCAGTCTTAGTAGTGAAGTCTGAAGCAAAGAAGCTGTTCAGAAACTCCTCCTTCTCAGTATTCTCCTTTACCAGGGACGGCACCAATCTCATTCAGTAGTGGACTTGCATTTTTCCTAGTCTTCCTTTTGCTATTGACATACTTAAAGAAGCCTTTCTTGTTGACCTTGGCCTTCCTCACCGGATTTAATTCCAAGTGGAATTAATTCCAATTCTAATTAATTCCAAACTAATTCCAAGGGCAGAACTCTTCAATTGTTTACACTCAAACTAAAAATTTCAAAGACTTAAGAAGAATTGGTGACCAAGAATAAAAAAATGTCATGCAGCCTTTATGCTTTATACAATGTCACTTGCACTATGATACTGCCAAGGACATGTGGCAATGAATTCTCACGTGATGGACAGGGGGAATATGAGGCACCAAACAGATGGCAAAATGGATATTTTAGCTGCTTACCTATAGTTGCTAGAACCAGAAAAAATCATTTGTATATCAGTTATAAAATGAAGTTGTTTGGTTATTTGTGTAAAAATCTTTTAGCCTTCTCAGTAATTAGATGTATAACAGTTTACCTGTAGATTTACTGGCAGAAGTCAATCTCATATTGCCAGTGAGCAACATTTCTTTCTGTTAGACATCTCCTGAAAACATGTTCTGGAACAGGAAAATGATCAGAAGAATCCATACTGGCTGACACCTTTGTTGGACATTTCAAAGATAACCCAAAGAACAAGCAGATATAGCAAGTAAATTATTTTAACTTTAGTAATGGTGGTTTCTTCAGTCCAGGTAGAAGTATGTTGGCTCGGCAGAGAAATAAACTCACAGTGTCTGTGCAGCATGTAGGCTGTCAGTAAATAAAAAAGTTCAATTTCCAAGGCTGTCAATAAATATATTATGTATGAGCTTTTTCATTATGTTCAGATGCAACTCAAGGTATTGTCTCTGCCTTTTTGAGCTAAAGCTATTTTTCTCAACTTGATAGGATTCCCTCACTACATATTTGCAAATGCATTGTTAATAAGGCAAAGAATTGCAGTTAAAGATAGCAAACAGGTTATTTTTCTTTTCTCTTGATTCCTTTTGGGTGTTTTGGGTGAACTGTAAGATGATCTTATACTTTTTTTACGCTGACTTCATCTACTGAGAAATGCAATGTTTATAGATAAACACTCTCACTTTTAATGAAAATTATTAGCTATCAACATTTTGCTTGAGGCATAAGCTATAGCCCAAACTCCATTCAAATCCATTAAATATGCTTGAGACTCAGCTGTCAATAGGAACCATGAAGTAAATTTAATTTTCAGAGTCAATACAGAGCACAGCTGCATTAAACATAGGATAATTCTGCCACATTATTAATTTGAATGGCCATGTAAGGCATTGTCTAAACAAGATATAAGCCCAAGTTTTCATAGGCAATCTGTACATAAAATGAAGTATGTCAAGATTGCAAAGAATACTAGTAACACAGATCTGGCCTATTAACCAATATTGATTGCTGTTCCTGTGATGTGGTCCAGTACCTTTAGAGGTGAAACAGTGAGATGTCCAGCACTATTGCTTCTTTTTAAAAAGCAACACTGAGCACAGACCTTTTCAAATAAAGCTGGAATGCATGTGATGTCATGTTTACTAGCACTATTTTGATTTCTAGTAATCTATTTTGGGTCTATTTGGGTCATTATAGAAGGAAATTCATCAGAAGTCGCAACTAGTCAGGCGTGCAACATGAGGTTTTTTTTTTTCAAATTATGTCAATATTTGATTTTAAAGTTTTTTTTTTTCAATAAATGTAGGTATACTGTGAATAAATAATGGCTGTTCTAGAAGGTTAAGCAAACCTGATATTATACATAGTTGTACAGATTCTGTGTTACATTTCCAAAATAAAGAAATAAAAAAGGAAAATTAATCTTTTGAAAGCTGTGTAAGCTGTAGTAAAATTGTATCAAATTACTTCTGTGGTCCTGTATGAACTCTTGTTAAATAAGTGAGTATTTTGGTTCTTGCACTGTTCCGTGTGCAAGTGGACTGGAAGTTCTAAAATGCTCGTGAAGTAAATCAGCACACTGAATATTCACTTTCAGATGATATTGTACTACTGTTTGGTCTATATCTGCTGTAACCTTGCATAGAGCACAAAGTTTTGACACAGACAATTTTTTTCTATGCCTACATCAAAAAGCAGCGCAGACAAGGAGTGGGTCTGCAGAGTACAGCAGTTGGTGTTGGGGACCAGCATTGCCACTGTACACATTTCTGGTGTTTTTTGACTTTGGACAAGCTCCAGTGTCGTCCCACTGAGAGAATGTCCTTTTGCAGCTGTAGTACTCCATTAAAATACATTCTCAGTGCTCATCTTCCAGATCTATTTCATCCGAGTTGCCTGCAATTAAAGCACAGGGAAAAAATTGGGAGATTAAATTCAGGAGCCAAGCTAAATCACTAATGTGGACAAACGCTCTGGGTTCTTAGTTAAGATGACTGAAGAATAATTCATACGATAAGTCAGGTTACAAGGGACCTCGAGAGGTCCCATAGTCAAATTTCCTAAATCAGCAACCTGAACCCACTGCAGTGGAGAGAAATAAGCTCCTTCACAGCTCAAGTCAACATATGTGATGATCTGAAACACTGCTGGACATGCTAATCTTTTTCCTTGGAATATTGAATGTGGTGAAAAGACAGGAATCACACAGCTAAACACTTGAAGTTTGCTGTTTTAAAAGCTTAGTTTTCAGCATCAAAGAAAAAATCTCAAATTCTATTACAATAGAATAATTTATACTCTCTGAGACCAGTAGGGCATTTTAAACCCTAAACATAAGCACCACTGAACCACCTAGTTTATGCTTGCTTGTGCAATACCACAAAGTGTTCTTAAGAAGATAATGCTTTCGTGACTGTGTTTACTTTTATATCTAATAATTACATGCATAAATAATATATTTATTTAGCACAAATATGTACTGCAACAATGAATCCCATGAGCAAATTTTAAATGTAGGAAATGATTTCCTTACACAAACTTAAAATTTGTATTTCAAACAAATCAAGGTGTTCCCTCATTCTTCTATTACGTAACACTTATTTAGTCTTGTCTTGAATGAATGCTGATTATTTATTTATGTATTAATCAATTACCACCTTCTTAGTCTCCTATTTTTCAAACAATCTTTTGTAGAATTTTTTTCTTTGCTTATTACAAAATATGAACATTCAGAATTCATGAAAATGAAGTTTCAAAAAACAACAATGAAAAAATCCTAAACTTCCTAAGAATTAAAAATACTTATAATGTGCAAATTTTTTTGTTGCTGTTATTGTTAGATGAGATTCTGAGGAAAAAGTCTGACTCAAGGAATATACTCTTTAGAAAGGATGACCAGTACTGCACCATATACCACAAACCAGCAAAATTTTACTCCTTCTGTTGATGTTTCTTTTAAAGAATCTTACTGTTATTTGTTATTCCTTGGGACATGAAATGAATTCCTTGTTCCATCAAAGCTCAGTTGCTCAAATACACTGTTGCAGCCTGCAGTTTTTAAGCTAGATTAAAGATTTTTGAATACTTAGGCTTTCTAATTTTGTACCACATTTAAGAACATCTCCTTTTATCATATAGAACAACTGAACCACGGAATATCTATATTCTTTGTTCCCTGCTTAGTAATTGTCTTGTGGTATGCCTTGAAATCTACAGTTAAATAATACCTTTTATTAGAACAAAGATAATTTTTCAAGGCCTTTACATTCTTCGCCACTTCAACACTGTTACCCAAATCTTCAGTTTTCCTTTGGAAAAAAATATGAGAAGCAGCTTCTGTCTTCATTGACGGTTTTTATATCCCATACCGTAAAAATGACAGCTCTGAGTAGATTTTATTCTGATTGTAATCAAAGTATAGAAACTACATGATAAGACAAAGGATTTCTTTAGATAGAAGTTAATAGTCCCACTATCATTGCTCCTGCAGACTGACTGGGATATCATCGAGGGTGGGACATTATGGCAGCAGACTCACCAATTTCAAATTCTATGAGAAGGAAATCCTTCCAGATCTTTATGTGGAGTAGTCAGATTCTAGTATCTGCACTGTTATTTCACAGCCCATCTCAGGAGAAAAGGGGATGTAGGGTAAATGTAGGAAACTTTTTTTTTGCAGTGACGTGTGACGTGAAACCTTAGTTCTGAATACACAAGAACATTCAAAAACTGTGATTTTGATGCAGTTCTGGACATTTTTGTTAAACCTAGCTACATTTACCAAATGATTTTCTTACACACAATAACACCCCTTTTAAAAAAGAAGTGAAGTATTTTTCAGTGCTTACATAGTGATGAGACGTGTCGCACTCACTCGGTCAACTTGAATCTAATCAGAAGTCCTCATAAGCAGAAAAAGGATCTGAAACAGAAGACTAAAGATTTGTTAGATAACTCCTACTTGTACCAGTAGCTCCCAGTGTGCAGTGTACTTCTGAAAATATTAAACTCTATAAATAAATTTACAGCAGAGTTCATTGAAGTGATGCAAATGGAATACAAACATGAAATGTGTATTCTCTGACAAATAATGAAGCCATTGTACTTACCTCCAGCCACTAAATCACCCTGAATTCTGAACTGGTGCCCAGAATTTACTGCTGCAAGAGAGAAACGTGCTAAAATAAAATGTGTTAGTTGGATTACACAATGCTACACCAATGTTATCATTGAGCATATCCAGAATGCTAAATTCACCATACACCAACATTATGGATAAATTCTTGTAAGAAGAATGAGAACGTGTGATTTTTTAGCAAATCTCACTTGTGGATAGTGTGAAGCCTCTATGCTTTCATTGGTTTAGAAGTTGCTGGCTGATTTATGCAGTAACAGACGACTTTAAGGCAGTTCTACTAAAAGATGAACACTAAGAAAAGAAAACACATCTTACCACTACCTCTTTTAGAGAGAGTAATTTATGACTTCTCCTTGCAGAAATCAATCAACAAAACAATTTTAAAATCAAGCAGATCAATTTATTATTATTTTTCAAATTGGAGTGTTATCTCACAGATGCTCTCAGTGCACAGCCATGTGACAGTAGGATGGTATGTTATCTTTTAATGGGCATACATGGCTTACGTTTGAGTTGGAGAAGAAGTAAAAATCTGCAGGCTGACCTTTTAAAAAATTTAGACTACAAACAGTAGTCCCAACAGCAATTTCTGTATTGCTGTATCTAGGAAAAACTCAGCTATATCTTGGACGTGCCATTCATTCCTCTCCTGCAGTGCTTGGGTTTTCTCTGCCAGAAAAGATCTTAGATGCACAAACCATCAGGAGCCACAGCACATCCTCACAGTCTGGGCAGCTCTCTCTGCTTTGAATGACCTGAGGACTAGGAGTACAGAGAGCCCCACTGTACCCCTTTATAGACATTGCTTTTTCTGTTGTAGTGGAGTCCCTTATGTCCTGACACTGTCCCAGCAAAATGTTCACTTTCCTTTCACGCCAGTCAGGCACAAACCACATGAGGAGGAATTGAGGAGAAAACAACCACGAATAAGACACTAGCAATTAGTTCTGGAATTTTTCACTCCCATTTAACATTTCAGAAGTTGACCCATGCTGAGAAATTGTCTGCACTTCGCGGCTGCAATTATGGCTCCTGTGGAAATCTTAGTGAAGCTAATGAGTGCTTTCATGTACAGACAGCCTGCTGGATTGGTTTCATCACTCACAACATGGCCTGAGAGAGTGACTAGCCACAGTGAGAGCTGTGCCAGGCTGCTCTGTACCTGCACATCACAAATACTGCACCTGCCTGAGCTGTGGGCAAACAAGAGGAGGAAGGAGGCAGCTCAGTACTATTTTCCTCCAGGACAGAGCTCAGAAATGATGAATGCTGAAATGATCATACTGAAAGCCTGTAGCAGATTATGAAACTGAATGCAGATCTTCCCAGGTAAATTCTGGGCTTTGCAGCACCAAGCTTGTTGTATGTTACTCTTTGCCATGAGAAAATAAAGAACATTTTTAAGCAATGTTGGCATTGAGTCTTTCCAGCTGATATGCTTTGTACAAGCATCTCTCTTTTACTCTAGTTTTCTTTAATAGACTGCAAGTTACATACTAATATGCAGGTAGTAATAATGAATGATATAACTAACTAGATAATTCTAATTTTTCTTCAGTAAAAGCTTAATAGTTTGTATAAGAAAGCACGAGATTCCTTTCAACTATTGTTGTTATTTGCATATGCTGAAACCACAAAGGACATTGATTATTTTAACTGTGCTCAATTTGCCTTTGAAACAGACATTCTAAAAAGCAAAAGAGCTTGAATAAACATGAAAGTAATCTAATACTGACATAAACATGAAAGATAATAAGATTACTATGAATTGATCTAAATATTACTTAAAATAATTAGAAATGATTTTTTCATGGTATACCATTTAAGTTTAGCTGCTTTTTAATGTTACATAGAAAAACAAGCGAAGAATTACTTCCCAGAATTTTAGTGGCTGTTTACGACATTCAGTAAAACAATGGGAAAATATGCCTTTACTTTTATTGCTTTATATTTTGCCATAATGTTTGTAAACCAACTAGTCTAGTTTTGCACCAGCCGCTTTTGTAAGGGCAGGATTGTTGCCATTTTAATACTGTATCATTTTATTATTTTAAATCAAGAACTGATTTGTTTTTTCTTTCTTGGCACCATTTCTACTAGTTAACTTTATGAAAAGCAGAAATATGGAGAAAATAAGCCATGCTAATAATCCTAATGGACACCAAACAAAAATAGTATACATAAAAAATAACAGTTAAATTTCAGTGCCATTTGTAAAATTAGCTATGGGGGCCAACGATCAAATTAATCCGGTTTGGTATTGATTTCATTGCCTCACTCCCAGAAGAATTAATGGAAGTTCAGAACTTGTAAGGAACACAGCATTTGTTTTTATTCCTAAGGATTGTAGGAATTATCTCCATAGAACTAAATTTTGGAAAGTAGGATTAAAATCTGATATCAGCAGGTTTATGTCAAGATTTAAAGATTTGACTGGTGTTTCATCCAGTGTGGCAACTGTTTTCTAATTTAAGATATTCTTCTTCTAAGTATAAGGAAACTAATACTATATTTTTGATAATCTTTTTTCCATTAATAACTTGAATATTGCAAATGCTAAAGTGAATTTAAAAATATATTCCCTGAGGCAAGAAATGAGGTTAGTGTGGCAGAAATATAAGCACTTTGACTGTGTTTCACATTCAGATCTTCAGTCTCAGTTTACCAGGTTTTCCTCTGCATACCAAAATCTACAAAAAAAGATGAATGCCATTTTTGTTTACAAGATTATGATTTCTACATATTCATCAAGGTGTTTCATTAGATGGAATTTATCTTCAGTTGTATTTGGAAATCAGGTGGGAAGGGCCTGGAGAGAGACCTAAACAATTGCTTATGGATCGCAGAGTACAAAAGCAGTTTAGAGGAGATAAAGTTGTCTGAATTTTGGGTAGTCCTGTGCAGAAACAGGAGCTGGACTCCTTGTGGATCCCTTACAACTCAGGATATTCTGTGATGCCATGACTATATAATTCTATAAATTCAGTGTGAAAAGAACCTTGATACATGACAGCCATTGTTCATCTCAGTGGGTGAAAGAATAATTACTCCCCAGTGCATTCTTTCCCTCAGCTTGTCATTTGAGTTGTGATTTTTGGATCCCTCCCAATGGATGTTTGACTGTCCCTGAGCAAGCAAAGATGATGGTTTTTAGGCCTACAGATACTGCAGACTTACCTTAAACCAAGGCAATTTCCAGGGCAGCATCATCTCTAAGGGAGGCCCATAAAAATGTCTCTTAAAGCAACTGATTTCCAAGACCTGGCATGGAATGCTTGTGGCAAGGAAAAGAGAGGACAGGGCCAGACTGTGTTGCTAGAACTGAGATGTAATGCTATCGGAAGACCTCACAAGCTTAAAAAGCAAGGTGTGCTCCTGCCTATTTCACTTTCAGAATCAAAACTTATCCAACGACCAGGAGTGGGTTTTCCCTCTCACACTCATGGGGATGTGTTCTTTACTGCCTGAATGGCGTGCTCACCTTGTGAGTGAATTAGGATCAAATCCCAACTGTTTCTGAACACAAATCTCCCACAAGGTGACTTAATCCTTAGGCTAGTGAATAGGTGCCTCTTAATCTCTCCCACTGGAAGTGCTCTATTTCTAGTACATAATTAGCATTCATCTCAGCAGGGACCGTGACTGGATTCTCCCACATCCCAGGGGAGTACCCTGACCATTGGACTGTAGAATTCATTTGTTATTTTCCTCTTTCTTCTGGCCTAGTGAATATTTAATTACTTTTATATACAGATAAACACACACAAAATCATATATTCACACATACATAGAATAATATACATAATTATACAAATCTTTGCCTTCTTTCTTCAACTAGAAAACTGCAAAAAAACCCCATACAAATAGTGGGCAAGAGTGTACTGCATTCATTTAAAAACAAGAAAAAAAGAAAAAAAAAAGCCAAACCAAGCCAAACAAAATGGAGCAATGAAGCAGTTTTATGTAAGGAAGCAATTTTTTAAAGTATTAACATTACTACCTCACAAGTGGCTGAAACACATCTTTGGCCTATTGCAGTGATTCCCTGTATGTGTATATTGAAGCTGTGCAAAAAAATCCTAAACCACAAGTGACTCCCTGGGTTTCAGTTTTCCTTACAAACTCAACACTTAGTTAAGGTTCACTGAAAGGACATTATAACCCTGGAAAGTCCATTAGTGATGTAATGCAAATCTCTCATATGGCCTACTGTGCACAGCGTATTGATAGATATCAATATTTGCTTCCTATTTAAGGATTACTATAATTGTAGCACTTCAAAGATGCAGAGCTGCTTCAGGTAGACATTGCTAAATGAAGACTGGCTTTATGTAGACAAAATGGAGGGAAAGATATGGAAGCAACAAATGTATTATTTTAAAGTGATTGAAAATAGTTTAGGGGAATGACGCCTATGTGGCAAACTCCAGGAGGAGCAACTTCAGGTGACATTTATGATATTCTGTGAGATTTTAATTCTGCTCCTGTATGTATCTAATCTGCACTCTGAATGAAGCAATCTGATGGAAAAAATACCCTATCACTATGTAATTAAGGTCTGTAGCATAATACAGATTCACAAAGGGTCGGATTAAGTTTTCCAAGACATCTATGTTCTCCCTTCACATATGGAGTGTAGAGACCTAAGAATCTTTTAAGTTTTTTTTGTTTTTTTTTTAAAGAGAGGTAAAAATCAACTGCTTACATGTTACAGCATTTTCCATGTAGAACCAATGGAGTTTACTGCTACATCTGAGACACTGAAAAGAAAATAAAAAAAATACTGTTGATGCAAAAGGTAAAAACAACTGTAAACAAATGCAGAATATGGTTGCTATCTCAAGGTAATATTGCCATAAATCAGCATTTAGAGGAATGGACAACCTAATAGCTGCCACATATCCCAGCTGAAGCAGTGGCACACAACCACAATTTTCCTTAGGAATCCAAAGTTAAGGTCAAAACCAAAAATTTACAAAAGTTTGTAATTCAATTATTCCTACACTGAATATCATGAAGCAGGGAAATCCACCTACTTGATTAGTTGTTCTATTTGCATTTCAAGTGAGGTTTTTTTTGGGTGGGGGGATTGTGAAGGAAGGGGAATTTGGTTTATATTACACAAAATCATAGAATCATAGAATAGTTTGAGTTGGAAGAGACCTTTGAGATCATCTAACACCCATGCTATAGGCAGTGTCATCTCCCACTAGACCACGCTGCTCAAAGCTTCCCCACCTCTCGAGCCTGTCCAGATACCTCTGGATGGCATCCGTTCCCTTTAGCGTGTCAACAGCACCACTCATCTAGGTGTCATCTGCAAACTTACTGAGGGTGCGCTAGATCTGACTATCCATGCTGCCTACAAAGATGTTAAATAGCACTGGTCCCAACACCAATCCCTAAGGAATGCCACTTGTCACTGATCTCCACTTGGACATTGAGCTGTTGACCACAACTCTCTGAGTGTGACCATCCAGCCAATTCCTCATCCAGCAAGTGGTCCATCTATCACATCCATTTTTCTCCAATTTGGTAACCAGGATGTCATCCGGGGCAGTGACAAATGCTTTGCCTGGATAGATGGTGTCAGTTCCTCTTCCTTTATCCACTGATGCTGTAACTTCATCATAAAAGGCCACCAAGTGTGTCACGCATGACTCACCTCCAGTGAAGCCATGTTGGTTACCACTAATCACCTCATCTTTATATTCATTTATATTCAAAAATGTATTTCCAATACTTCAAAATTGGAACTCCAAATGATATTCTGGCATATGCACTGAATAAAATTACTTGAAACACTGCAAGGGTAAGTTTCTTAACTATTATCATGGAGGGACACTATGCAGCCATCCCTGAAATGACTGCATTTGGCTTGTCCAGCTGGCATCCCTGCTACACAGGAGTGAGAATATCTGCCACACTGTTGTGGTGGCATATCCCTAGTATCTCTCCTGTATCTTGACTTTGTAGCAACTTCTTCAGAGCTTTACTGAGTTAGACCCAACAGAGCACAGAAAGGATGCTCCCCTTCTCCAGCCTCTTAATTCAGCTTCTTTCTTTAGTCAGAGGACAGAAGTGCAGATTTGTCACTAAGTAACATACAGTTTGCTTTCAATCATCTCACAAGCGAGCTACCTTTGAAGCCTCTGTTTCTTTATGCCCCTGGCAGAATATAGTGGATAAATTTAATCTAAGAAATGAATTCCCGCTTATAACTGTTATTTGATAAATCTTATTATTCTGACTATTCAACAGAAACCACTCCTGCACAGTAGTTATTATTCTCACACAGTTCTAATCCATACCATGTAGCCTTTGTACATAGATTAGTATTCTATTATATCTAAACTAAATATTGTTTATATAATCTAATTAGCTATTTTGCAAATAAATGCATTCTGACTGGAGTTACACTATCTGAAAGGTAATGTAAAGGTTTGAATGCTTAAAGGAAAAAACAATTGCTTATCTGAAATTTCTGTCGCATTAATTAAACATCCAGCTGGCTTTGCAAAAATTATAGAACCCTACTTAGTCTCCTTTATGCATATCACATATCCTCTCTGTAAAATATTTTGAGACAATGCATGAGATAAAATAACGTTACACGATGAGTGTTTATAATTCCAAAAATGTCCTGCTAATGCTGAAAATATTGACATTTCTTCCAGAGGTTCTGACAGAAAATACAATACACTGTTTTACATCTATTGAATAATTAGAGATTATAATAATTCCTGCAAGTCTTTCACAGGCAGGAAATTCAGAAAAAATTTCAAAAGATGAGATTTGTGTAAAGGTGGGTGTTGTGATGTGCTAAGTGTCTCTTTTCCTACATCAATGATATACCCAAGAAAAAAAATCACAACTCCAGTGGGGAAAAGTAGTGGCAATGCTCAAGTACACAATGGAAAAGCCCAAATCACAAGTGGCAAAATGTGTTGACAATGTGCTCCACTCTGTGTAGGGGGTGTGGTGTATGAAGACAATAATGGAGTATTTAACTTCTTTGCATTCAAATCTGGTGAGGAAGAAAATGATAACCACTTGTAAGGATTTATGAGGTTACTTCTAAAATTCTTTAGCAAAAACATCAGTGACTTAACGCCATTTCCTCTCTCCTTCTTCCCTTTATTATTGTGTGTATATTTTATGTGTATTTTATATACATTTGTCAGGAGAATATTAATGTTCTGCTTTATGATTACCACCACCTTTCTAATCATTGCTTTTTATTATTCTTGTTCAGTACAGCTTAGCCACTGAGCATGAGCAATGAAACGGGGGAAAAAAGAAAAGCAAATACTGTATTATATCATCATCTGGGGAGCATGATTGTTTCTGCTGTGTTAATTTACACTAAAATCTATGACCCAGTGAGTCTGATTGATTGCCAAGGGCAGAAATCCAGCCCCTGGCCTAGTTTATTTTGTGAACTGTAGCCTCAGATATCGCTGCAAGCCACAATGATATTGATTTGATATACACTAGATGGCTCTTTATGCTCTTTGGGAAATTTATTGTACGGAGTCAGAGCCCAGACAGATGGGGAGAAGCAGCTCTTTAAATTGAAGAGGGTTATCACGGTTTGACTCCCAGGTCACTCGGGTTACCAAGTGGCCTGAGAGTGGCTGGGTCGGAGCAGGCTCAGGGGATTTTGTGCTCATCAGTTTTGAATGTCAAATCTCTTTGCCGGACTTGAGTTATTGCTAATAGGAACTTGCTTGAGCCTATAACATTTGGATGGCCTATAAGTTAAACATCATAACCCTTCCTTCGTGTCATGGTCCTTTAAATTATGGCTGAGCATGCCACCTTTGCTCTGGACGTTTAGCAGGAGACGGCCACACATTATAAAGGGATTTGCCTCTGAGCTGGACTGCGTTGCTACAGCTGTTGTCTGCAGAAGGGCTGTAACTACGTGTTTCCTGCTCCAGATCACATCTCAGCCTTGTCTGTTGGCCTTCAGTAGCTGACACACCACTGCCACCTCATTTGTGTAGAGCAGATATTTGATGGCTGTTGGTTCTCTGAGTAAAGGAAACAAGAGCACAGCTCTGCTTTTACTAGAGGTTAGGGCTTCCTCTTCAAAGAATAAGGGAGATGAGGTCTAGGGAGACGTCTGGTTTTGGGACAGAAATGACTGATGTGGTGGAAAATCCCACCACGAGTGAATGAGGAAAGGTGCTCTCAGCATTGGATAAAGTGTTCTTTCAGATTTTCTATACAAACCAAGATCAGGTCTGCCATGGTTAGCCTAAGTCTCATCAGCATTTTCACTAAAGCAAAGCCAATTGATGACCAATATTTCATGCTACAGTAAGTGCTGAAGAGACCAGAGAAAATAAAATCTATGCATTTAAAGGGACATATTATTTTGTATAACATACTTTTTATTAATTGCAGAAGAGCGTCTATATGTTTTAGAAGGTATTTTCAACAGTTATAAATTACATACGGTCCACATTTCCACATAGAATACATGTATCATCAGCATTTGAGCTGTGTGTTTCTTTGGAGATCGAGAGAAGGATTTTCAGCCTGATTCAGAGAAGCAGACTACTGACCTGGAGGCAGTTAAATCCGCATCTGTCCAAGAGGTGTGGTAGGGCTCTGTGTTACCATTACAGAGAGAAAGACTAACACTGCTCCCACTGTAATGAATAGCTGCTGGTCTCCATATATAGAAAAAATATTAGTACTCAATTTTTCTTCAGGAAGCTTATAATTTATGTAGCAATGGGAGAAGTAGAAATTATTTTTCTTAAGTAGATGCTTGGTTCTCTTTGTCTGATTTTTAGTGAAACTGAGATTTAATGAAAAGATTCCAGCAAACTAAAATTACAACATTTATTTCCATAGAAAAAATACATATACATAATATGCCTTTTGGAAATAGTTGCTATATTCGTTATTGTTGTTATATTCATTAACCTCAGGAGGTTAATGGTAAACAACTTAGCCTAGCCTTTTGGACTCTGTTCTTGGCAATACACTGCATCTGCAGCTGCATATGATAGATTTATTATTACTATTTAAATATAATGTTGCCTGGCTTGTGGTCTGAGATTCCTGGGATTTTATTCTTCTTTTATTTGAAGTGAATACTAATTGAGAAAGTTACACATTTATATAGCTCCAGAAGAGTAACACCCACCTCACCTATCTCTCTATTGTAAATTAATATGTAGCAGATGGTGAGCTGAGATATCTTGACAGCCTACTTACAGTACCATCATTTTAACCTCTTTCTGAAAAAAAAAAAAAAATCCCATTAGCTTTTCTGCTGTTGGGCTCTTAACCCCCCAAAGTATCCTTAGTTATCATATCATGGGATTTTCTGCTATGCCAACGAAGAAAATAATTAAAGATACCCTCTTCCATTTAAATGCTTGTTCTAATTTTACTGGGCATATCTTTTCCTCTTAACTTCTCCAATAATTTCAATTTAAATCTTCATTTAGAATGAGATTTTTCTTCCAAGGGGGATTTTTTTTATCTTCAGGGACAACTTAGTGCACTGCAGAAGCAAACACAGAAGCCCTTCCATATATTATGATTAATGTGGTGTAAGGAGCTCCCCTTGCTAGAAACGCAGAATCAAAGGAAGCAGAGTCCATAAGAAGAATTTAAATTCAATACACATTGGAATCTTATGGTTCAATTCAAAGTGGCTCTAAAGGAAGTAATTAGACATTTACCAAGCCTTTCAGTAAGAAACAACTTTCTCTCAGACAGGTCTTCTCAAAGTCTTCATTCAAAGCATTCATTCTTTTTCCCTTCACTCTTTCTCATAAAGGAGTATTTTTTGAAGATTTGGGAAACTATGCTAAGAGCTTTAATTTTAAGTCTCCTTTAAAAGAAATGGGTTAATTGAATGTTTTATTATGATTGGCTCACAGAAGTATTTTATTTATTGAAGAATATAAATGTATAGATCATTATCAGAGATTTACAAGAATGCACAGCACATATTTAGAACTCTTCAAGACAAGCTGAAACAAGATATGATTCAGTTTTATAGTACTCATCACTTGTTTTATAGATTTTTGGAAGTCAGTGAAAAAATTCTCAGTGACTCCGGAAATAATATCTGATTTGGCAGTCTTGGTTTTACAAGACAACATGTCCTATGACTTGTGGACTTGACCACTTAAGATTGACTTCTTAGGCCAATATTTTTACTAAAACCTCCAAAAGGTTGCCTTTACTCTTTCACATTTTACAGCAAACTGGATCAAAACTTTACTTGTGAAATGGTGTTATTTTTGTTCATATTTCATGCAACATGAGAACATGAATGAGTCACCAGTGCATAGACAAAGACAAATGGAAATTGTCAGCTTCATCATTTAGCCCATCTCCTCAGCTTTTACTGTCTTTGGCAGTTTTAATACACATACACACACAGTACTATCTCTCTCTTTCTCACAAATATTTATAAAAAGCACTTGCTGACTGGCACATACACAGGGATAAGGAATTAACATTTAAAAATAACTCCAATTCTTTTTGTGGAGCATTGTTTTAGATTTCTCTTTTCCTTTCTGTTTTTCTGAGTGGACGTAAAAGGTCTCTGCTCTTATGTCTGATGCCTGGAAATCTGGGATTTTTCAATCTCTTTCTACATCAGTATCATGTACAGTGGGACAAGGTGCTCCATTTTCATTATTTTTGAATCGACATGTGGATTACTGAGTATCTTTTTCTCTAGCTAGATATTCAATCAAGGAAGGGCAAAAGAAGCTACAAATTGTATTCACAGGGTACCAAAACCAGATCCAAATTTTATAAAATGCATGAAGATATAGCAACTGCCATTCCCAAGCAAACATTGCAAAGGCATAGATGAGAGCAGCTGGCTTGGGAACAGGAGTAACACGGAGTAGCTGTGAGCCTCAGACTTGGAAGGATGAATTTTACCTCACCAGTCCCTTTACACAGCCATTGCACAGGCCCCAATTACTTTGGCTTCATGTGAGTGCAAAGGATTGAATTTCACCCAGAGAGTCAGAAATACAAATAAACATTTTATTAAATAATTAGAGTCCATAATTGTGGATTACCTTTCATTTATATTAGAGGAAGGCTCAGTATCGTTAGATCCCCAGAATGTTGTTTGGCATTTACATCACATTTGATTTCTAACTGACATTTCAGGATTGTTTGTCCTCTTTCCTTCTATATTTTTTTTCTATTTAAATTGATTCCAGATATCAGAAATATAATTAATTTCTCCTCAGCATATATTGAGATAGCAGGCTGAAATAGCAGACTTAGCACAATTTAATTTTGTTTCCAATAAAAAATACTTTACTTTTTAAACTTTTAATTTTAATACTTTCTCTTTGCAAGTCTGAGTGGTAACCAAAACATTTTTTAGTTGTTTCCTCAATTTTATATACCATAGAGAATGTCAGTAATGTCCCTTAACACACAGTCAAGTAAAATAATAAATCCCCCATCATATTTCAGTATAGCAATGTCAGCAGGAGGCTTAAATATGACTTTGAAATGCTTTCAGCCTCTTGTTTTTATTAAGGGAAATCGGCCATGAGTTTTAATAACACTTAAAGTACTTGTGGCTGATTTAAACTTTTTTCCTTATTTGAAAAGCTTAATTTGGATCTTGATTAAAATTTTAGATGAAGCCCTGTTAAAAGATTTTGAGCTGCCGTCTTTCATATAGGTCTGGCATTGTAAGTGACCAGGAGCAGTAGCAGTAACTCAGTTACTCTTGGGGAGAGAGTGGAAAGATCTGATCAGATCTGGGAAAAATTGCTCATGGTCAAACCTCTTCAAGATTTCCTGGCTGGAGGGGAAGACAGTGAGTTGTCTCCTGCTGTCACATAACACAGGCTTGTGTACTACAAGCTGACCAAAGCAACTAAAAAGAGACAAATAGTCTATTATGAGTCTATCTATCTATTGTGCTTAAGACCTACACAATTTTATACAGTACTATCCCCCATCCCATAAATTTACCTTTCACTCTTTGTGAGCAGCTCTAGGTTTTTATATCTGGCTACATTAAAGTGATCTTGGTTTGCCAAGCAATCCAGATAGATCTGAAGTAGTGACTTGTCTTCTTCATAATCTCCTGTACCTGAAACCTTTGTGATATTTGCAAACTTTATCAGTTACTATTTTGTCTTCTATATCATGGATAAAAATATAATGAAGTGTGGCACCATTTTTATCCCAGATCCTATTTAGAATCACAGCCATTTGATGATAATTTCTGCTTAGAAGTACTTTTTGAGACTTATGGTTAACCAGTCTTTAATCCATTTAATATATTACGTGTTGATTTTGTATCGCTCTCGTTGCTTAATCAAAGTGTTATGTGGTAATAAGTGGAATGCCTTACTGAAATCTCAGTATGCTATATCAACTTGATTATCTTTAGCAACCAAATTTGTAATCTTATTAAAAATATATTAAGTTAGCTTGATAAGATCTATTTCTGGTACAACCGTATTGACTGAGAGCAGTTATTTTACTCTTTTGATTCTTTATACATCAAGTCTCTTATCAGCCATCCCATCATCCTTTTCTAGTGTTATTATGATAACAGCAGGCTTGCGGTTACTGATGTCATCCCATTTTCCCTTTTAAAATTTCAGTACCTCATTGGCTTTCTTCCAGCCTTCAGGAAATTTCTCAGTATTTTATGAATTGCTGAGAAGCAACAATAATCTGGAAAGTTAATGCTTTGAAATTCTTGGAAGCAAAATGTTTAGATCAATTGATCTGAAAATGCACAACTTGATAAACTTCTTAGTAGTCTCTTCCAGTGCAATGGAGATGAAACCATCGAAACTCAGCAGCCTGATATCTCCTCGCAGAGGATGAAGCAATTTTCTACAAAAAGAAATCCTTTTTCATGTGCTACTCCATTGATTATTTATTAAAGTTATAACTAGAAATTTGCCATTTTCAGAATTTTCTGCTTTGTGTTTCCTTTCTCTTTTGGTACAGGATATATTCTCTGAAGAAAACGTTTCCCTATTCAGGATTTGCTTTAGTGCCGTTAGGAGTTGGTAACCTGGGAAGTGACCACAGTCTATAACAATGATCATTCGGCCTGCACTCTTCACTAATCTCAGTCATGCCTCATCCCCTCACTCTCCTCCAAATCTATTTTTTTGCAAAATATTTGATGCAAGTCTTTTAAGAGGAAAATCCCTAGCTAGAGCCATTCCACTAATCATATATGAATTTTATGAATATCACTTGGTGGACTGTCTTCTCAGAGGTTTTCCTGTAGTTTCGATTCTGAGAAGATGAGCATATATTTTTAGCCACACTGAGTTTAATGTGGGAGTCCTCTAGTATAATTGAACTCTGGGTTAAGCTTCCCAAGAGCAGGAAGGAAAATCCACAAGATGTCTACATGTGCTGTAGATGTTAAATCTCCCAGTGTAGTCCAGCCTGCATAGCCAGTGGAAATCAAGGAAGCAATTTAGCTCACCTTCAAGCAACTCTTTCTCTTCCTTCTATTGAATTGTTAGTACACTATATTAACATATTAAATCCTAAGATACTTGGACATAATGAAGCATTTCTTAAAGTCAGTGAAAAATGGAAGACTTGGAACAGTTTTAATATTTTCTTATGGATTAAACTCAGGGGCAAGAACTTCCCAGCTCACTCATAAACTTTCTCAAGCTATTACAGTCTTTTGATTTGACATAAGTTTCAATGTAGGCCTATGGTAAGCTCAACACCTGTAGCAGATGTGGGATTTCAGTGCTGAAGAGTATATCCATAAAATTGCTTAGAACTATGAGATAAGAATTGATATGTCAGCCAACTTTAATAATTTAATAGTTTTAATTTTCATTAGAAAAAAAATCATCAAGTCTAAGATAATATTAATGAAGTTACCAAGTTTAGTACCTGAATGCTACCATTATTCCAGGTTTTACTCATATTTTCTCTGCGTTGAAACTTGACAAACAGCAAGATTGGTATGGAACAGCTCCTGTTTGGAGAGTCACTGAAAGTGTTTAGTGATCCAACTGCTTTTGCTCGCAATAAAGTGGATTTGATAATATTTTTCACACTTCCTAAATGAGAAAATAAATTCTACTATAGTATATTTCACATTATTTGGGCAATGTATCTATGGAAGAAAAATTTGTGGGGCCAGGTCCAAAGTTTACAATCACACTACATATTAAAGGTCTCCAGTACTCAGTTTCAGTACTTTTCTACCTCCTTTAATTTTTATGTATGAGGAATACATCCATAGCAGCCTTATCTTCCTTAGCTTAATACCAGCCTGGAGACTGCACTCCCTGCTGAAAGCTAAGAGATTTATTTCCTTGATTCCTAACTTAATGTTTATTTCTTTTCTTTTAGGTCTTCCTTAACTTCAGTATATTAGATGTGTTGTGTTCTGCAGCATCAGTGAGAATCCTCTACCTACTGCAGTTTCTTTGCATCTTTCATCACAAAAATTAGAAACTCACATGTAAAGTGCTTTGAATAAGACACAAAGCCACTTTTCCCCACTGTCAAAACAGGAAAACTTAGTAGGACTAGTCAAAATACTTGGTCATTGATAGACACTGAAAACTTTAAGAAGCTCTCAAGAATTTTATGTTGATTTACACTTTCACTCTAAACAGAACTCAAGGTTTAGGAATTAGGAAGTCATATTATTTTAAATGAAAACAATAGTGGAGACGGAAACATGATTTCACAAGTCTGTATAATAACCTCACATGCTTTCATAAGCTGCTGTTCATTATATCATAGAGAGTATATATATGGAAACATATATAGAAGATACTACTTCTTGCTATAAAAGTAAGTAAAGTTTTTAATATAGCTATACCATGGTTCCTGACTTTGGACCATAGATATAGACAGCTTTTCTTTTGTGCACTTACAGTGGCAATTGTTAGTGTAGCCAGCACACACTGAGTATTACATGAGCAAAATCATTACCTTTAGCGAGCTAACATATCCTTCCTTTCAATTCTAGTCATTTTAGAATTACTGAGTCTTGGTTTTGCAAAGTATCATTAAAACATAAGTTCCATTTAAAAAAATAATGTAGAAATCTGTCCTATTGAAAGCCTATTGAAAGTCTCAAGATCTTTACATTCCTCATCAGGAATACAGAATATCTACAGAAGTGGGCTATGGGACAAAGCATGGGTGTCTGTGAGGAAACATGGCATTAAGTGAAAGATTTGCTCTTCTACAAACCTCCTTGGACTTTATGCTTGCTGAGGCAAATTCTCCCAGCCTGTCATTTGCAGGAGGATTAAATGGATATTCCTGTTTTGAATCATGCTACTGAAAGATGTTTGACCTCCTTCTTTGTAAAAGTTGATAGATCACTTTTAATAAATCTGTTTCCAACTGAGCTACATAACAAGGGTGCAAGGGAAAGAAAGCTGGGGGTAAGCAGAGAGGGTACTACAGCATATGGAAAGTTTGTATAAAACTTATGATGTTAACATGACTTCTTTCACCTAAGGAGAACCTATAAACTTACCTATTTTCTCAGCCTACAAATTCCTTAGTATATCCCTGGGGACAGCTGAATGGTTCAATTCAAAGGATTTTTTTAATTCCTGTAACCCTAATCTTCATCATTATTTCTAATTCCTCAGTACGAAACCAGAAATATTGATGATCTAATACATTTTACAGAGCAGCACACTACCTTCTTTATGGCGCTTACATCATTATGTAATATGTTATAAAGCAACATGCATGTTGTAAAACTCATTAAAAAGATATACTTTTTTTCTCTTAGCTTGAGTTCATGATGGCCAAAATTGAGGTGGAAAGCTATTAAACTTCCAGAAATCCTAGCATTACACGTTCCTTTCAAATGTTCTTTTCTGCCCTCTTACTTGGTGTTTTCTGTCACATTTTCAGTATTTCTGATGTGGGTCTATTGAGAGGTAATTTCTCAGCACGGCAGCTGAAGTAAGACTCCTATGGGATTAGTAACCCACTCTTATAAATCGTTACCTGGTTTCTGTCATTTACCCTGATTTGGTCAGGACAGTTGCTAACTGAACAAAAGTGGCAAAAAACAAAATGAAAGAAGAATGATAATGAAATATAATATAAAATTATATAATAAACTTTTGCCAAAAATGTTTGCATAGATTTTAACACTTCAGTCTTTATTGTCAGAGCTTTATAATCAGTGAAGTATGAGCCATTTTGTCTGGGAAAACCACAGATTTGGAAAATACAATAAGCATTTTTAAAATTAATTTAGTGTTTTTAGCTTCTTACTGTTTTCATCCCTTCTCAGGTTTCTCTGTTCACTGTTCTGTTGCATACTGTAGTATGTGTATCTTGTTCTGACTTTGAGGGATTTTTGGCCACAGGAGTTTACAATTACTAGGGCACATTCTTATTTCTCTAGTGGCTGGGAAAATTAGGGACTATCATGGAATCTCAGAATCCTTAGAGTTGGAAGGGACCTTGGAAGGTCATTTAGTCCAACTCCCCTGCAGCGAACAGGGACATCCACAGCTACATCAGGGTGCTCAGAGCCTGGTCCAGCCTGGCCTTGAATGTCTCCAGGGATGGGGCATCCACCACCTCTCTGGGCAATCTGTTCTAGTGCCTCACCACCCTCACTATAAAAGACATTTTCCTTATATCCAACCCAAATCTACCCTCGATAAGTTTGAAACCATTTCCCCTTTTCCTATCACCACAGACCCAGCTAAAGAGTCTGTTTGCCTCTTATTTGTAGCTTCCCTTTAGATACAGAAAGGCCACTATCAAGTCTCCTCAAAACCTTCTCTTCTCCAGACTGAACAGCCCAAGCTCTCTCAGTCTGTTCTTGTAGGACTACAATTACACCAAACTATCAGTAGGAATATAGTTCAATTCTGTTCTCATTGAGTCTGCTTGATTCCAGAAGGACTGTATTTTAGCCTTAGATTGTAATTTGATCTGCTAAAAATGGCCACCCTGTCAGCAACATACTACTTCATTTATAATTTAAGAATTAGTGTAGCTTCTCATAGCTAGCAGCAAGGAAGCAAATACTGCTTTTGCAGAGGCAGAGAACGAGTCCTTTGGTTGGGAGTAGTAGCCCTGGTGATGTGTGGTGGTAAGACAGAACTGTAATGCAAACCATCTTACAGAGCACTGCAACAGGCTGCCCAGAGAAGCTGTGGAGTCTCCTCCTCTGCAGATATTTAAAACTCATCTGGACACTTTCGTGTGCTCCCGGGAACCTGCTTTAGCAGGACATTGGACTAGACGATCCCTAGGGGTCCTTTCCAGCCCCTAAGATTCTGTGATTAAATAGTCAACAAGAAAATGTCTTCCGTTTAATTTGGAGATAACAAAAAAAATTAAAAACTGATTTGCACTATTTGTTTACATACAACTTCAGTCATGTTTTAATCAGGTGACTGCTGAGACTTTGTCTTCATCTGGGTATGAAAAGATCCTGTCGCTATGTGAACATTACTCTAAGTGTCTTTGGGTAGACACTGAAATGGAGGAACTCTTTTCACTTTCACAAGCCTTCTCTGTTGAAATTAATTTCATAGGGTCGGTCATGACAAACATAAACTCCAGGTATTTATGGAAGAAAAAGGCAGGTATAAAGTAGGCCTTTATGTAGGATTCTGCATGCTGGACCAGGAGATAAATGATTAAATTTGTTGCGATATATTCAGAACAGGAGTGTTGTTTGCTTTCTGAGAAACATTGCTGCTGATTAAAAGAAATACAGCTGCCTGGAGAGTGAAATAGATCAAATAAACTACAGGCCATACCCTCTTAGTGCTAATTATGGTGTTAATTAAGAAATGTTATCTTGAGGAGGTCTGCTGGAGGAAGAGAATCCTTCATACACTTTTCTGTATCGGTAAACCGAGGATAAGTTCTCACTCACGGAGTTTTTAGTGATACTTTTGGTGGTATTTATTGTCTTCACTAAAGCCACAGTATGTAGTGCCATTTAGCTACAGAGAAAACTCCAACTATCATTGCATGAAGTCCAGTCTCTGTGCCTGTAAGGGGAAAATGAACTACTTTGATGGTTTCTACCGTCTGTTTTTTATTGCTCAACAGCACTCAAATCCAATCTGGGGAATGTGGTAGATCTCATCTATGGCTATCTCACCAGGATATGTGCTCTGGTAGTTCTCAGTCTCCCCGCATCATCACGAATCAAGTCATTTCACTACAGGAGAGAAGTGAGTATGAGGGAGGTAACTTCTGTTTTTCTTCATATTCCTTAAAACCTGACTTTTTCTAGACAAGAAAGACAGAATTGAGAAACCAGGAATAATGATTTGTTTTGAGCTTGCATGAGAAACATTTTGTTAATTGACTTTATAACATTAGGACTCTGGTCTGAATTGAAACTCTGACTGTTGGAGACAGACATTTAACGGAAATTATAGAAAGACTGCTGTTCAGGTGAGCTAGGAGTTGACCAGCACAGGAAGAGTAATACACACGTATGATAATCTTACCCAATAAATGCCATGTGGCTTTTACAGTGAACTTTCCACCCGGATGTCTTATTTTTACCCCCTTCACTTTAATACTCTTTCTTTAGTTTAATCTATGTCTGTCTCTAGTAACATAAAACTGTAGCTAATCGGGCTAAATCAGATTTATGTGGTGCAAGTGAGATTACAAAATGGTTCAGAAAGAGTTTTTGTTTTTACAATGCAATTGTTTTAGGAAGCCTGAAAAGAAGCTGCTAATTTGGAATTGAATTAGAAGTGGTGAGTCTACTCTGTTTCCCTAGTTAACATTAGTTCTTATTACAAACCACTTTATTGTAATCTAGGGAAAATGAAGGACAAATGGCCAGAGGAATCAGCTTGTGTGAGAAACCTCACAGAATGACCATCAGCTTTCAAGTAGTTTAGGCTGAACCAAGTCTTGCAGTTTCTTTGCAAAGGCACCACACCTGTAGATGGCATATCCCAAGCCTGTGTGTGTACTGGGAGGAACTGCTTTTACTAGTCCTTTGTGTGAATGTTGCTGTGTTGAGATGCCTGCTGAAGGACCAGTTCCTTGTAGGCCTCATATTGGGCAGGCAAGTTTTAGTTCTGTTTTTTTTCTTTCTTTCTTTCTTTTTTTTTGGTGTGTGTGTGGTTTTTAGTTTTTTTGTTTGTTTGTTTTGTTTTTAAATAATTCTTTTAACTAAATCCGTGAACAGCCTTTTTGTATGCATTGCTCACCTCCTATCTGTTCCAGTGCCTCTGAGAAAAGGTCAGTGCGAGGCTGGTCTGGCATCCCTCTCCCCGCTGGGCATGGCAGTGGGATGGATTGGGTGCGGGGTGCTCCTGAACGACCTGTCTATGTTTTGGGGTCCAGGGAGCTCTTCCTGGGGGCAATACGTGAGAGAAGTCATGCCGGTGCTAGAGTGTGTTCTTTTATCAGGCAATTAATTTGGAACAGTATAAGCTTATGATATGTGATCTGGATGATAGAGATCACTGGATGAAATTCTATTAAAGAGGTTTTTTTGATTTTTTTTTTTCCTTCTTTGTATTGTTGGGATTTTTATTTTCATTTTTTTCCTCTCCCCCCTTCCGAGTGAGCTGTTGGCGTTCGGGCTGCAGGGGGTGCAAGAGCTCCATTGAAGCCTGTGGGGCTGAGTGCCTCGGCAGGTCAGACCCCACATTGAATAGGCCTTTATCACCGCAAGAGAGCCCGGCTTCGCCATGAATCCAGCCCTGTAAGAGGGGATCAAATCAGCATGCATCCTGACAGTGTAAGCTGCAATCTTAAACTCAAAGCTGTAAGTGAGATCTCAGAAAAGGGAGCAAGCTTGTATTCATCCTGTGAATCTCCCCCCAAGAATACAGCATGCCAAATCAGCAGAATCGCTTCTGTTGATCACAGGAAGAGGTCTTTACCCTGGATGAGAATGCCAAACTAGTTTCTTCTCCAAGAAAATGTAATCAAGGGAGAAATGTGGTGTGCAAGCTGCACAGAAAAGAATGTATAGAAAGATATAGTAAAGAAAAGACTGCTGATGAGGATTTTTCCTAGAACTATAGTTCCAGAGCGTATTTTTTCTTGACTGGGGAATCCTGTGAATGATGTGCCTCTCATTTTTTTATTTTTTTCCTCTGTGCTGTGCATCATTATCTCTATTCACTTATTTTTAAGCAGTAGTACACTTCACTTTTGAACTCAGTGTTTCAGCATGCCACTTAAGAGACTGCTCCATTTAAGTGATTGTCACTCAAATTAGTCCCATTGTTTCGTGATATATAGTCTTCTATCCTGCCTGGATTAGCCAGCTCAGTGACAGTGACAAACATGCACTGGTTGTTAGAGAGAGGATTCTCACATGGGAAAACACATGTACATCCAGTCAGGACACACACGTTTCCCACCGGAGAGAAGGAGAGTTTTGGCAAACTGGTATTTATTGCTTGCTCCGGCATGCATGTTTTGTGTGTTTGATGTCACAGCTCGACAACAGGAAATAAGGTATTGAAGGAATGTTTCCGCACGTAAAGACTCTGCTCCCTAAGGATTAACGGAGCACCTCTGCACTTAAAAAAAGTTAAAGTGTGAACTGATTATTTACAGCTCGGAATTTTCTAACACTGAAATTAGGGTTAAGCCTCAAAATAACAGGTACAAAAGAAGGATCTAAATCTGTGCAGCCCGAGTTGGCAACACATAGAGGGAACTAAAGCCAACGGAAGCTGTGTGAGAGATACTTGGAAAAATCATTTTGTTCCCACAAGTGTAAAAGCATCGGGGAGAAAAGGAATTCAATACTTTTATTCAATAATATATCAAATATATAGGAAGAATCTTTAGAAAAAAAGCATTATGTAAGCAAGACTTTCCCAAGTAAACATATGTAACAAAGCTGCTACTCTACGAGGGAATATTGTTCTAACTTCCTTAAATACTTTCAAGCATAAAAAAAAAGATTGTTTGCACTGTGCTAGCTTTAATATTTGCAATGAAATAAAACTGTCATTTCTTCTCTGAAGTAAATGAATTTTATATTTATCAATCCACTCTACATGGGTAGGGAAAAAAAAGTTAATTTCTACTCCCTGATAATAGTAAATTTATTCCAGAACAAAACTACAAATTCAGAAAACATGACAGAAATGAAATTTTTACAGGTAGACAATGCTGGGAGAATCATCTCTGCAAATTTCTACTGCCCTCTGTTTTGGCAGGATGCCTATTGAAATGAATTCTAAAGAATAAAACAGTTTTCATGATCAAAATGAGGATTTCACTATGATGTTGTAAAAGGTTAGGAAAAATTTGCATTAATTGTTCTATTATTTTTCTACTAAAAACGGAATTGTAGAAAACTGATCAGATCAAAACCTAGGTGAGAAGTTCAGATAAAATTTCCTCCAAATTTCCTCAGAGTGCAATGTACTTCAACACAATTTTTTTATTTTTTCTTCTTCTTTTTGAGAAACTTTTTATAAATACTTGCAAAAAATTGCATTTAAGTTCTTCATATTTTCATACATTACAAAGCAAATTTTATTACATTTTCCATGATTGTTAATATAAAGAACATATATCAAATATTTCATTTAAGTAAGAAAAGAAAATCTAACACAGTGTTTTCCATTTCTTTGATTTTATTTATTTATATATTTTTTAACTAAACAGCACCACTGGAATTTCAAATGTTATTTTTTCCTTGGTTATGAAATACACTATAGAAAATATGTTCAATTCATAGGTAATTTAGAAATTGAATCCATCTGTAAATATGATCATGAGGCAAAATGTGAAAAAAGAATGGACCTCTTTGGTATATCTGTTTGAATTGACAGGACTCTGCTATATTATGAATTAGGAGTTCTGCACATACATGTTAACCTATGATAGTTATATGGGATGCTGTGCATTAGAATATATACCTACAGTATTGATTTGCTCTAAGATTTTTTTTCTTCCCTATTCTTTTATGGGAGAAAAGCTGCTTTCAAATGCACTTTTTATTACATTCCAGAATTTCATATGTTGCTATTTTTTTTTTCCTGGAAGTTAGAATTGTTTCCCATATGCATAATTTCATGTGTAATTTTTCTTCAGAAGCTGCCAGAAAGTACATTCTAATCTTATTTATTAAAAACAGTCACCTCTTATGATAAAACTGTTTTTTGACAAGGCTGCAGGCAATTTTTCTAGGAGCAGCTCGCTCGTGTTAAAAATGACATCGGTTTTAGAGAATAAAATCATTCAGAACATATCATGAAGTTATTAATGATTTGCTAGATGAAAACATCAAAATAGATTTTTTGAAACTCACAACTTTTATTCTGATTTAAGTTTCTTTTGCCGTGCATTGAGCTTGTGAGCAGAAAGCATTAAGAGGACTTTTTATCTTGATTAAAGATTGACATGCATAACTCTTCGTGCACCGAAATCAAAATCTGCCCCTTAGAGCAATGGCACTCGACCTTTAACAACTCAAGAGCCATTTAAAATCACAAAGAGGCACACAAGTCAAAAATACAGAAATGTGTGTGACAATCTTATTAAAAAATATGAATGGATGCATTCATCAAAAACAGTTAAGAAAATGCAAAGGCACTCTTCAGTTTGTGTCTTGGGCAAAGTAATTGATGGAATAGATTGTATGTTTTTACAAGAGGGAAAAAAAAAGAAACTTTACATACGTAAATGGAAGGAAATGGTGAAAGATATCATCCAACAAGTTTGCAGAATAGCTGAAAAGAAACAGAACTGAGCCAGTGTGTCACACTCAGACCCATGATAAAAGCTCTATACAGGCCTCTGAAGGATAAATTCCATAGGTTGAGTTCCACTGCCATTAAATACTGTGGGTGCTGAAGTTTTCATTTTTCTTTAGTGTTCCTTCTAAATTTATTCACTGTGTGGATACCAACTAACATTTTTAATGCACATTCTGCTTTTAACAAAGTTTGTTTGCAACTAAGACAGGCTTTCCATCGCTGAATGCAGATTTGGCTGCAAAAAAAAAAAAAAAAAAAAAAAGTCTCTTCTCTCATTATATTCAGTTATCTAACCTGAAAATCTCTGCTGCATATGCTGCATTTGTTCCATGAGATAAATAGCTATTTGATTTTCAGAATAAATCTGAACAAAGGCTGACTTAAGAATTGCAAGAGCAACACAGAGTAGAAATGAAATTCTTCATGTAGGTGCTACTGCTGCTGCGGGCTGCTTCACCAGGGTGTCAGTTCTGAAGCCCAGAGCCAAATTCAGCCTTTTGCTACTTCCTTTCAGACCTCTTGAACTCTAAGGGGCTATGGAGGGTGAGGAATTTGTTTTTTACTTATTATGGAGCTGTTTAATGCAAGATGCATGGTGAAGAAGTGCCAGGCATGAAATGTAAATGCTGAAAAATGACTCTGTTTAACTCCTTGTTGCTTTACAATACTATGGACAAAAATTGGACCTGACATTTCTCTTTGATCTGGTTTACCAATCTCACTCTGCTGCTATCAGCAGCATGTGACAGCTGCAGACATTAGTTAGGGAAGAGGGAATAGGGAAGAAAGAAACGTAATCCTCCCCATGGCCTTCATCGGAGAATAGTGAATCAGAGCCAGACGCTACACTTTGGTCTGGACTTGAAAAAACAATGCTCTTCTCCTGAAAAAATGCCACACATACCAGGATTTTGGGGAACAGAGTCAAATGGGCTAATTTCTTTGCAAAATGAAGAAATGAGGACAAAAAGACAGAAGCCACAACTGTAAAAGTGGGAGCCACTTGAATCCATGCTGAAAATGAGATGTTCTGTTTCACTGTGATTACATAATGCAAATTAGAATGTGCATCTTGTTCATCAGTGTGTCTTCCTTTGAATTTTGCCATGTTTTTGGTCTCAGTAGCAGCAAAGAGGAACAAGGACGGTGAAAGGGATGGAGCAACTTACAAGTGAATAAAGACAGTGTTCCCTTCAGCTTTGAAAAGAGAAAGCAAAAATGGAAAATGATAGGTATTAATAAAATTGTAAGTAATTAGAGATGGTTGAAGAGGAAACAACATTTGGTATTTCTCACAGTACAAGAGTTGGAGGGCAGCGGAAGAAATAATCAGCAAATTTAAACCACATACACAACTCTGTAACTCTAGTGAATCAAAATAAGGGTGAAGAAACTTGAGGAAGATTAGTCCAGTCATGCTAGAAACTGTCTCACCTTTCATGCTGTTCTGTATTTCTTCTTCCTCATGCACCCAGAATTCTGCGTCAGCTGGCTGATCATTATGGTGGCTCTGACATTCCTATTGTAGGTTACTCTAATGCATGAGTGCCCAACCTTTTGGCTTGCCTGGGCCTCATTTTTGAATAAAAATTGTCTCAGGTTGCATATACATAGGTTATTCCAAAAATAATGCCTCCTGTTTATTTCCATGGAAATGACAATAGGTACAAAGAGCACAATAACGCTGTTTGACAGAGCAAGTTCTCAGCTACAAAACACTATTTAGTCATCATCACTAGCGATGCATTTTCACCAGTAATGAACAAGAGCCTCCATGCTGCACTCATAACAACCTGTACCACCAAAGGTGACCCACTGTCACCACTGCTGAGACACACCACCCACCGCCTCACCGTGCTCACATTTACTGTTTGGTCTTCATAAACATTCAGTAAGCGTCAGTGAATATTAATGGATGCCATTTTTTCAACATGAAGGAATTCACACACCTTCGCTTCATACGCACTTCCATGTCAACGTCATTTTGTCCGACTGCCCCTCTGCTGTCATCTGCCACACAGCAACAAAATAAAATAGAATGCTGGTGGAAAGGTTCAACTTCTACTGCCATACCACCAACATCTACCTCTGATAGGCCAATATAATAAGAGGCATTATTTTCAGAGAAGCCCTTGCAAAATGTACAATATCATTAATATATAAGTAACAAAACAATATAATTTTAAATATTTTTCTTAAAAGATGGTGCAAGGGATGGAACATCTCTCCTATGAAGACAGGCTAGAAGATCTGGGGCTGTTCAATCTGGAGAAGAGAAGTCTCTGGGGAGATCTGATTAAGGCTTTTCAGTATCTAAAGGGGTGCTGTAAGAAAGAAGGGGACAGACTCTTTACTAGGGTCTTTGGTGATAGGAAAAGGGGAAATGGTTTCATGGAGGGTAAATTTGGGTTGGATATAAAATGTCTTTTACAACAAGGGCGTTGAGACACTGGAACAGGTTGTCCAGAGAGGTGATGGATGCCCCGTCCCTGGAGACATTCAAGGCCAGGCTGGACCAGGCTCTGAGCATCCTGACATAGCTGTGGATGTCCCTATTCATTGCAGGGGAGTTGGACTAAATGACCTTCCAAGGTCCCATCCAACTCTACGGATTCTCTGGTTCTGTGATTCTATTTTCAAACTCCTTTATCAAAGCAGAAAGCATGGCTCTATACTCTTCACTGTTCAGGGCCCTGTGTTGAGCCAATGTATCAAAATGCATACAATTATTTGCCATCATCAGCACTGCACTGTGCTGGCCTCGCCGTGCCCTGATTTCAGTAGACACAGCATTAATAGCATGCTGATGGCTTGATTGTTGCTGAACGTAGGGTGCGTGCCTGGGACCACTCTGTGAGGAAGAGTCGCCACCTTTAAATCAAGGAGAGTGGGTGGGTCACACTGCAAACTGTGCTGGGCTGCATGGGGCCCACAGGCTGCAGGTTGGGCATGCCTGCTCTAATGTTGCCATTTCTAAGACTCAAATCTGACATGCTTTCTTGTGAAGGTTTGCTTGTGTTAATTGTTCAAGACAAGGAATACAAAAGCCAACAGTAAACACTGCTCACTGTTTTAACTTTATATTATCTTCTATATTTATCTTATATATATATAAGATTTATTTTTAAAAATATTTGTTTCCATATGCATCCTGTTACTCCTCTGATCTCCTCATGACATTGTTATTTTCAGTGCAGAACATTGCATCATAGAATCACAGAATGGGTTGGCCTGGAAGGGACCTCAAAGCCCACCCAGCCCCACTCCCTGCCGTGGGCAGGGTTGCCCCCCCACCATCTCAGGCTGCCCAGGGCCCCATCCAACCTGGCCTTGAGCGCCTCTAGGGATGGGGCACCACAGCTTCTCTGGGCAGCCTGTGCCAGCGCCTCACCGCCCTCCGAGCAAAGAATTTTCTTCTATTATCTGATATAAATTTCTCCTCTTATAGTTTAAAGCCATTTCCCCTTGTCCTACCACTATCTAGGCGTGTGAA
The DNA here is from genome assembly GCF_002078875.1 of Numida meleagris. Taxonomy (NCBI): domain Eukaryota; kingdom Metazoa; phylum Chordata; class Aves; order Galliformes; family Numididae; genus Numida; species Numida meleagris. The sequence goes on along the minus strand of NC_034410.1, from coordinate 85,976,937 downwards.
AGTCAGTCCAAATACTGCACTTCGTTTACCTAATGCCAGTATTCTTTTTTTCTGTTATTCCCTATTTTCATTTTACTTAAATTGTAGAACATTTCAGACTATCAACATAATTAAAACAATACTGAGCATTTTAAGTTATGATTTCTGTTTTTTATTATTCCATAATATCTAGCATATTAATATGATTTACTAAAGTCAAGACTTATATTTGGTTAGCTGCTGAATCAAGGAGAAATAAAAACAGCAAGCTTCTTGCCATTGTGACTATTGAATACAGTAGTTTCTAGTGAACTTGGTAATGAAAAAGGTAATGAAAAAGACTGAGGTACTATTAAGACTAGTCTTCAGGAATCCTATGTCCCTGAGACCTCTGTGAAAATCTAAAGAAAACTCTGTCCTTCATGGAGGAGGACCAAGTTAAAGAATGTTTAAATAAACTGTAGCCAAGTCTATGCCAGCCACAAATGCCAAGGGAGCTGTCTGTTGTCATTTAGAGACCACTTTTTATTATCTTTGAAAGGTCATGGTGACTGGGAATTTCGTGATGACTAGAAGAAATAAATGTCATCCCTGTCTTCAAAAAGAGCAAGAAAGAGGGTCCAGAGAACTACAGACCAGTTAGCCCCACTGATTGCATGCAGTATGATGCAACAAAGAATCTATCCTGGAAGGCATTTTTGGACACATGAGGGACAAGAGGTGACTAGGAGTAGTCAGGATTGGTTTACGAAGGGGAAAACATACCTGAGCAATCTGATTGCCTTCTAGAAGATGACTGACTTGGGTGAGGGGAGAGTGGTGGGTGTTATCTTGACTTCAGTAAGACTTTCAACACTGTCCCCTATGAATTTCACATTGACAACCTGATGAGTCACAGCCAGAGAAAAGGACAGTAAGGTGGATGGAGAATAGTCTGAACTGCTGCACTTAAAGGGTTGTGATCAGGGGAGTGAAGTCCAGCTGGAGGTCAGTCACAACTGTTGTAATTCATGGGTTGGTAATAGAGTCAGTATGGTTTAACATCTCCATTAAAGACTTCAGTGATGGGACAGAATGTACCCTCAGATTTGCATACAGGGAGTGATTGATACGCCAGATGACTACACTCCCAGTAACTGAGATCTAGAGAAGTTACGGATCTGGGCCAACAGGAATCTCCTAAAGTTGAGTCAAGAGAAATAACAAGTCTTGCTCTAGAAAGGAAGAAACCCCAGGCACACATCCCATTCAGTCTGGTGCAGCTTTGCACAAAAGGCTCTGGGGCTCCTGATGAACACCAAATGAAACACAGGCCAGCAGCGTGCCCTTGCAGCAAAGGTGTCTAGCAACACCCAGACTACATTAGAAAGAGTTTCATCAGCTGGTCAAGAATAGTGATTTTTCTTTTCTACTCAGCCATTATGAGAGCACACCTAGGGTGGTGTACCAAGATCTGGGCTGCCCAGTACATGAGAGAAATGGACATGCTGGGGAAAAGCCAGTGAAAGGCCACGGAGATACTGAAGTTATTGAGAGAGCTGAAATCATTTAGGTTATGGAAAGGAAGGCTCAAGGGCAAATCTTACCATAGTGTGATAGAAGTGAGAACAGAAAATGGAGCCAGACTCTTCTCAATGATATACAATAAAAATATGAGAGGAAATGGGCTCAGAATGAAACTCAGGAAATTCTACTTAAACATAAGAAGAAAAGAAATTGCTTTAAGAGTGCTTGTTCACTGGAACAGGTTGTTATGAGTGGCCATGGAGTCTGTGTCTGTGAAGTTATTCAAAATACAACTCATCAGTATCCTGAACAACCTGTTGTATTTAAACCTGCCTTGAGTAGGAAATTGAACTAGATGATCTCCAGAGGTCCTTTCTCATCTTACCCATTTTGTGATGCTGTAAGAATAGCTAGCAATGCCCACTTCAGAGGTAGTATCAGCAAAATGTTACACATGAAAACTGAGAGCGTATCTGTGCTAAGCAGTAGAGTCTTGTACATGGAAGGGAAGATCAGGAACCATGAAAGGATATCTGTACAATAACCAGATTTCTGATTGATGCTGCACTGTACTGTGTGGATATACATCTATGCTGTTTGCAGATCTATGTTCTGGAAATATAACTTAACAGATTTCAAAATTCAAAAAATGTCAGTGGAGGATTGTTGTTGAGTAGACTGCATCTAGAAAAGATTTCAAGCCTAATAATATTCAAAACTTGACAAAGTCTGGGAGGACTGGAAGAAATATTAACAGTGTTGGGGCTAGGTGGACAAATCCTGATGCATTAGTGAAAAAGATGCGTTTCTAGGAAAAAAAAAACATGACAGAATTACATACTAAGGAGTACTGTGTGTAGCTACAGTATGGAGAATTACATTCTCAGAAGCAATTGATCCTGACAGTGGAGTGTTTGAATGGTGATGTTAAGACAAAATCTATGCTCCTTGGAAATGAGAACAGGGAAGTAATGAACAAATATGTTGTTACGTACATGCACTTATTTTTAATATCCACATTTTAAAGGATGCCCAAAATTGAAGAAAAGAACCACACCAATTATTTGAGGCCCAGGAGGAGGCATTTTTCTGCACGAAACATAAAGATCATTCTGTTTATCATATTAAGAATGTCAGAGGTGATTTGATCTCACGTTAAAAGCAGTGTCGAGAGAGAGTACAGGGAACTAAAGGCTCTTTAATCTAGTAGAGAGAGGCATAATTAGAACCAATGTCTGGAGGCTGAGGCAAGTCAGAGTCATCTGAGAAATCAAGTATACAATTTTACAGTAGGTCTGAGAAGCCCTCGATACAGATTGCTGAGATAAAGTGATATTTTTTCCTTCTCATGGCGTCTTCAGCTCAGGACTGGTTGTCTCTTTGGAATATGTGGTACTCCAAGGTATTGTGGTGCATACAGTGAAAACAAGATGAAAGACAGGCTTCCTATCAGTCAGCAGGTCAGTTTTGCTTGACTGATAATGGATGCCCTATAATTGAGATCTATGCCACCACAACTGTGGAATGAAATGCTCTGCCCTGTTACTGACCAGTTGAATTTCTTTTAAGATGAACTGAATGACAGATCATAATAATTGGTTTTGGCCTTAAAATCCATGTTTTACATTAGAGAGCTCTTTACTATGCATGTCTAACCTTAGCTATCCTGCCATGCCCTGCCCAAACAGCTGTAAGGCCATCAGCTCTATGGTCTGATATCATTGTCTTCAAATAACAAACACTGTATGTGTAAAATGTTAACAGTATTCTAAATAATGTATAAACTGAACTTACAGAGAACTGAAGGAACGATTTCAAGGCACCTTAGTTAGAGTGGCGTTTGACACTTATGTCATGAATCCATCTTAATGCAACTTATCAACAGGTTAACATTTTACAACATAAATACTGGCAGAGAATCCCTCCATTCTCCTCAACTTCTTACATTTTCATGAGCTCAGTAAGATGAAACAATAATCTTAAGAGTAAGGAAAAACAAGGCTAAATTACAAGTTGCAGAGGCTATTGTCAATTTTACAAATCCAACAATAGCCTGCAGGGTTCCAGGTTTGTTTCTAGCTGCTCAGGAAGCTTGTGTGATTTGCTCACACATATTTCTTATACCCCAGAGCTGTGCATCTGCTGGAGTCAGGGATCTAATATTCTCTTTGAACTTCCTTAGCATCCAAGTGCATGCTGTGATCCATAATTAGTGCACGCACATACATACACACACGCTAGCTATCTTAACTCTTAAATGTCAAAAGTTTTGCTGTGTCCAGCACCTGGTTTAGGTGTTGTACAAGAATTCAACTCTTGCCCTAACCTTGACATTGAAAGTCTGCAGACTTGTAAAAAGCACAGTATTTTTGCATTTCAGATGTGGTACTGCTTTATGATGCAGTTTTCCAGATGTGATGCAGTATTTAGGAGGCAACTGAAAATGACACAGAAGCCTGAATTGTCAATATAGTTTCTACTGTGTTCTTTTTGTCAGACCATTACTGTTACTTCAAAGTTAGGATTTTTCTTTTACCCTTCTCTGTTCTTGTCGAGTAATATCCCTGCTAATATCCCTGGAGGATGAAGGTGCGTTATCTGTCCATAGGGCAGCATGGCTAAGATGTTATCAAATATGTATCACTTCTGGAGGGAGATAATGTGAAGCCAGAGGGCAGCTTTTTTCTAAACACACTTAGACACTGCAGTCTGTGGGATATGCAAATAGGTCTGACAAGTTGTTCCATTTGTGAGTAGTCTTTCTAGAGACATGAATGAGTATGTAGAAATCTATCTAAAAACAACTGGATTAAACTTGCCAAATTCTATGGCAAAGTCCCCATTAACATGGGAAACAGCAAAGTCTCCAAGGCTGCTTGGTACTCCACTGTGAACACTTAATAGGTTTATTATGGAAGAGCAACACTTGTTGAGTCATTGTTTGCAATTAGGAGCACTCTAATTTCTGTTAATGATGGTGATTCACATAAACATGCATTCATTTTACAGTAATGAGCAATAGGTTAAACAACTCATATCCTTGAGCTATCCAATCTCTTTTAATGGCAGTAAATAAAGAATAGTGGCGGGGAGGGAACACATTAAAGGGTACTGGTAAGGGATTCATCATGGAACGCAAGTAGTAATGTAGAATTGTTGTGCCTGTGTTTACTTTTTGAGCCTTAGCCTCCCAGTTACTGGAAGAATTGCTATGTTCAGTCACACAGTTATATTCAGTGACACAGTTATAGAACCATGGAATTATTGGTTGGGATATCCCAACAGCTATGCATGAAGCTTTCCAACTTTATTCAGAGGCTGAAGAGGGACTTCTGTTAATGAGTTATGTTGATATTGTCATGAAAGTACAAATGAATTAACATCCATGATAGATCATTTGCTGCGTAATATACTAATTGAAGTCAAAATAGCTTTCAAGGCTAAGGTTTTTCTGATATCATGCAAGCAATGCAGATAAAGTGCCAGAATACACAAATGAAAAAAACATTTTAATCTGAAGTCTTGTAGGGCACTTTGTAACCTAGAGAAATTATATCATGTCTTACTGATCATTTTTTAGCGTTAATAAGCAAAAAAAGCATACTCTTCCATTTTTCATATACTTAAAGTACTAAGTGATCTTCTTTCAGGAAGACTTGTAGTTTGGCCAGTGTGTGATTTAGTAGAAGGTGGAAGAGTATGTCTCATGAGGTTCCCATTTGACACAGCAAGAGGTATAGCATGGTGCCAAGCTGTATAACAGGGAATGGATATAGCTTCTGTATGGCTTCCTGAACAGGGAGATTTAAACTCATCACCTGAAAATTATTTCTTCTCCTCTGCTCCATGGCATTACTGATCAACTCAAGCTGGTTTTGAGAAACTCTTGTGTCTGAGATATGGATTAAAAGTAGATGATTTTGGTGTTTTCTGAATGATTGTAAAGCAATCAATTAACCCTCCAAGCTTTACTATGAAACAAAGAAAATAAATGTATTGCAGTGAATACTAGCATATTCTTCCATTCCTTCTATCACATGTGAGTTATTTCAGTTTGCTTAGAAAAACAAACATGAAGCTATTTTCAATCAGAAATTACATGCACATGACTCTGCATCTGTATCTCTGTATTTTTTCTGCAGACCTTTACAAAGTAGACAGTGTGGATGCCTTTCGCTCTCTGTCCAGTTGGAATATACCATGAAGCTAAAACCAGATCTGTCAAAGGAACCACAGCAGTTTCCTGCTTTATTTCTTTCAGAAAACCAGATGAAAATTTCTTTTACAAATATAGTACATTTGGGCCTTCAGCTATAGTGAACTACCACTGGAGAATGATAGTTTATCATTCACAGCAGTGAAAAAGGAGGTCATACAGGGATCACGTCTCCAATGACATAAACATAAGACTTTTCTCACAAGCTGTCAAACTTCAATTGTTGGTGAGATCTGTTGTGTCAGTGTTTCATAATAATTGCTTCTAAGTCTTGTTAAAGGTCTAAAACAAATTACCTGAGTGACATGCTTTTGGCACCAGTGAAAGAATGGTGTGGGGAACACACATTGCATAACAGACTTGCCTATTATGATTTTGTTTGAGTTTATTGCAGCCATTTCACTATTACTTCCCATTATTTGAAATACCATAATAGCAGTTGCAACTTGTCTCATGCTCACAAGGAATCATTTGTTCCCTGGATAATAGGCTAGCTGGCCAACATACACTCATTCAAAACAATAGATGTCTTTTTAAGAAGAGGTGTTCTGAACAAACCGAAAAAGTTAGTACTTTCAGTTATGAAGGCATTTCTTTAGAATTAAAAAGTAATATTGACTGTCTTTGCATAGTAACAGAAACTGCTTCTTTTAAAACGCAAGCAATAAATAGTTGGCAGATTATATATGTTAATAGAAATCAACAGGACTCCTGTACTAATCTAGAGAAATGCTCTTACTTGCAAAAATGTATCAAAGAAAATATATATACATTTTGTGTATATAAATATATTTCCTTGTTAACTGCTGAAGAGAAAGTGAGATAACTTACTGCTTGCAAATGCTGCTCATCTTTGATTATTTATGCTGGGATTTACATGAGGGTGCTTGTTTTTTGTTTTAACATTGACTAAGCATGCAAACAAAAACCCCAGTGAATGAATGAATGAAGAATGGGAACAGCCCATCTCCTTTTTACTCTCATAAGCATATTTCATAAAGGAGGTCAGATGGATGAGCTCAGCATCTTGCAAAACTTACAATGTCAACAAGGAGTCATTTCAAGTATAAAAAAACTCACTGGCAGATGAGGGACAAATACTTGATACATATTTGTGACTATTATTTTGTTAGACTTTTATTTAAAAAGTAAACAGCCAAAATCCCCCTCTGCTTGCAGGACCAGGTCTATTTTTCAGGCACAAACTGCTTTTTGGATTTGATAAACAGGACACATCAACTAACAATTTAAACTCCAAAGCCATAGTAATAGATATGTGGCTTTTTCCCAGAGGCTTCAAGTTAAAATGCTACAAGCACTGCAGAATGGCAGCTAAACACATGTCCCTGGGGCTCTGCATGGCTTCATTCTGCACAATGATGGAAATGTGGAGAACACGTTGAATGCAGATTTGGATATTTCCACCAAGCTGCAAAAGCCAAGAGGATTTTGTTGGATATGTCAGAGGATCAGACTCTCATTGCTTGGGTTAAAGCAAAAAGTTACTGTAGTTACTGTGCTGAACTTCAATTTTTACCTTGCTCAGGACCAAAGAAAGTACTGCCAATTAAAAGCTCGCAAATACAACATTATCCTTAAAATCAGCATACTACACTGAACAAATCCATAAACTTTCGTTATGATTTTCTTTTTTATCTGGGAGGTTTTCTTTACACTCTCATGCTACTCATTTTTTGAGTTTTGTTTGTTTAAATGCCACCCCAATATGTGAATTTGATTCGGTATTCTTCTCGCTTGGTCCTACAGAGTAGTGTGTGGTGCTTTTAGTCATTCCTTTCAGTTTCAGAGGACAGAGGAATCACCGTCCCGGTACTGTACTTCCACTCCAGCGTAGCCAGAGCCTGGGACATGGAGGAGATACCCCCTGACCTGCACAGCACAAGGTTTTCTGAAGAGTACTCCTTAATTAGAAAGATGGAATCTCCCAGGGAAAAGTAGTTGACATATAATTTTTTTCCTTTTGATTATTGGTTATTACTTTAAGGATTCACATTGTCATGGAGTTGATGATTAGCAACTATGTAATTTCCTTAAAATTGCCTTTGCTGGGTACTGATAATAGAATAGAACGGAGGGCTGTTGCCCTGACTGAGGTTTGTATTTGCAGCTTGCTTCTGCCTTTGTAGCCTACTTTACACAGCATAAAAGCTGTAGTGTGTAGGGACTGATTAGTATTCTAAAATAGTTTAAGAGTCCTCTGATGGGCCTCCTTCACATGTATTGTGTAAATCATGAATAACAGTGCCAAAGCAGACATAAATTAAGCCGTGTAAGTTAGCATATAATTAGCAAGTGCAGTTATATGGATCTCTCTCTGGTAATGTATTTTTAACTCAGTCAGCAGCAAAGATACAAGAAGAGTCATCCCCGCTAGGTAAGGAACCCTGTTTCATTATGTGTTTCCTCCGTACAAGAAAAGTCCAGTGTGGTCTACATTCCACTGGGGATTGATTCAGAGTATTATTGCAGAATAATGCTGATAATGCTAAAAAGTGACTGCCATTATTATGATGGTGATGTGTATGTGAAGTTTCACAAACAACTCTTCCCATAGTACTTGGCATCAGACCACCATTCTGCAAAAACAGCCATCCCACTCCATTTCCAAAATAAGACAAAGCCTTCACCTCTTGCTGAGAAAATACAGTCCTACAGAACTATGCACCATTTATCACATATGGCTTGTCAAACCAAAGCAAGCACTCTTCTTCAACTGCCCACAAACTGGCAGTGAGAAATATTGTTCTGTCATATTTTATTCTCCACATACATTCTAGAAACAACCCTATTTCAGATCTATTGTTCAGCTACAATCTGGATGGCCCAAACTACTCTTCCCAGCCTCCAAAGTATATGGTGGCTGTAAAACCACAAAACAGCTCCCTGATTTACCTCCTAATATAGCCCAAATACCACACTGTAAGAACTTTATGGTACATGAGGAGTTTCATGCCTAATTGCTGTATTTGTGTCAGCGAAATTGGAGGCTCAGCCTAGAAAATTTGGCTGCATGTTGTTTCAGAACTTGATTTCATGTATATGGATTTTCCTTTTTTTGATTAGTAGCATTTTTCAGCTCAGGTCTAGATTCAGGGATCAAAGTCATTCTTAATGCAATGAATTTTACTTGAACCTTTTTTATATTCTAAGTTGTTCTTATCCATATAGTGACATATATATTAGTTTGGAAATCCAAATTAAAGTCTTTTGCAATTATTTACAAATCTATAGTCTGTAAATCTGTAACAACAAAAAGGAGCAAAATAATTTTTCCATTTAAGTAGAAAACACAAGTTCTGTGAAAAGTCCATTTGATCTTTTCTGATAAAGATGATTTGCACAGAGCTTAAAGCCAGTACATTCCTCTAGCCTTAAAGTGGGCTAACAGAATGCCTGCAGCCTTTCTCAACCCTATCCTGCTGAGTAAAATTCAGAGTGTGTCTGCCTTATTCAGACTGACTTCATCAGTCCATCCCATTCTTCTTATAAGGATCTGATAAAGAATAGCTTTTTGGAATGAAATTCTTATGGTGTTCCAGTACTGTCCTGTTACATTTTGCCTAGCATTGTGGCTGGCTCAAAGATAAGTGTTCCCTCTTGTGACTGCTGAGACTTTGGGTTTTGTCTTTATTCTAGACTGAGTAGACTGATGGAATAAATAGCAGGGGCAGAGGGCACCAATCAAGTGTCTGTAGCGGTTCTATCAGTGTAGGTACTTCCAAATCTTTGACCTGAAATTAGAGTATTTTTGCCCTACATTTGTGAGGAACAGCCTTTCCTACAACAATCTGAAAGAATGATCAGACAGGCTGCTGAATATGAATTTGATCCTATTGACTTAAGTGACATGGGATATGACCATAGACCTTCTGTGATTTATACGGTACTGTAAGCTAAAATATCTTTTACAGAGTGATGGTCAGTGCAGTTCTCTGACAGCTAATTATGTGACTCATAATTTGGAAGTACTAAACAAGATTTCTGTCATAAACAACATCATAAATCTAGAATAATTCTAGTTTTATTGTAATGCATTACATGGAAGTTCGGATTTTCAGCTGAGGTTCCTTTGCATCTTTCCTTCTATGCATGCTAGTGTACTGGCTGGATCTAGGTCTGCTGTAAAATGCTGTTTCTGCTATCATAAATGCTAGATTCTACCAGTAAATTCATGGGAAACAAATACATGAATAGAATCTGTAACTTTGTCAAATCCACTACGTTCAGGATGTTGCCTGGTTTATAAAAATGATGAAACAGGTATATATAGAGAGAGTTATTTTTAATTAGGGAGCCCAAATTCATAAAAAAAATGCTAGTGCCAGACCTTTTGTTTTTACTTGCCTTGGTTCACTGTGAAATCATGTGGACAGTATGTTTTTTACAAGCTAATTGAAAATTCTCAATATTTGGGTGAACTCTAGTTTAAATTCCACACAGTAACAAATAAAAATTGTAATGTGTGTTTGTCATGGTTTTATGATTTTTGGTTTTTGGTATGCCACATCATAATATCATGTAGTGCACTGGGAGTTAAAGAGTTAATTCTCCAGTTCTGTGAATCATCGATAGTTCCGGGTATATCTGTCTCAGAAGAGAAGAAGAACTACATACCCCAGAGGACTTTGTGTTTCCATTTTCCATTGAGAGGGAAAGATAGATCATGAGACATCTCTCTTTTCCCTTTCTGCTTGTCCTGGCAGCATCTCTGCTCCCTAGCTGTCTCACCTTCAACATTAGGGTAAGGCCTTTGGTTTTTTGGACACTCTCTCTCTCACTTTATTTATTAGCCTCAATTCCAATTGTATTGTATTATATTGTGTCATCTTGCATTCTTATATCTTATTTAATAAATTAGCTTTCCTCCTCAGATCATTGCTGTTTTGTTTTTAGGCTCATCTCCCCACCCTTTTCTCATTTCCCCCTTTCCCCTTTCCCGGGGTGTGGGTCCGTGGGTCCCCCTGCCCCATTAGTCATGGAACCACGCTGAATTAGCCCATAAATGGTTGACAGTGTTATTCGTACAGTGATGATGCACCACAGTGTTTACCACATCAGCCAATTGGATATTAGTAAACTTGTAGGCTAGATGAAGTCAGATGTTGCAACTACAAGGCAATTTCCTTTTCTGAATTGCAATCAATATTTACTAGCCTTCTACAATGTTGCCTATGCTTGCTTGATCAGCATCTGCTTCAGAAGACCATTGATTGTCCAGAAGGCCTTTTCAAAGGCAGATAATGCTCTTTTCAAATACACTTTGTATTGATCAGCAAAAAGAAAGTTTTTGATGGTGCAGAGTGCAAAAGCCATTTATAAAGATTAAGGACAATGATATATCACTGTGGGTCACAGCGAGGTTGAATTAATATGGGCTAATGCATGTTCTACTTTTGAAAACAATAGACAAAAGTATTTGAGGATTTAAACGATAGTATGCCTTCACTTGAAAAATACCTGCTATACCATCTCCAGGGAATTAAAGCTTTCTCCTTCAAAAATGAATTGCTTGTACCTACTTTCCCACATGACTGTTCATATTCTGTGTCCTATGAAACATTAATATATTAACTTGACGGACTGTGGAATTTGATACAAACAAAACCAAACATATAAAAATCTTTGATTTTAGGCATTTTAAAGCAGTGAGAAATAAAGAGAGATGAATGCTATCAGAGCTTGCATGGCAAAGTAACCAGGCTACAGTGAAAATGCCTTGGACATCCATTAAAAGATAAAAACCAACCAAACAAATGAAAAACAACTACAGAAGAGTATTAAGCCAGAACTAAACTTCAGAGACTTTCATAAACTTTACACTTGATACTTCTTCCTGCTCTTTTCTTCTGAGAAATATGATTCACCTGAGTTTTGTCCAGAAATACAAAGATGGATTCTGAAAGTTGATGTAATGAAAAAGAATGCTCTTTTTCTACAGAGGCTTCAGTGCAGGAGTTTCATTCAGGATAGACACTAGGAAGAATTAAGAAGACTTTATGCCATAGAGCTGTTATGCTCCTAAAATAAGCAAGAAGGAGCTTCTAACTCAGTGGTCTGCTGTTCTCTACAACTCTGCAGCAATAATAACTGTAGTATATCTATGAAAAAGCATTTGGTTTCCTAGCAGGAGTTCTCTGCAAATGCCAAGGTTGATAATGGAAATATGGCATATACTTCCTATTAAAGTAAACAGCAGTGGCCTATATATTCAAGGACAAAATTCTGCTCCAAGTCTTTTGGTAATGTCAGTAACATATATTTTACTTAAGTGAAACCTGTGTCTCTCCTGAGCTTTTTGTCAAAAAGTTTTTGGACCTGTGCAGGGCCTTTGATTGGAGAGTTATGGGTTTGATGGATGGACTGTTCGGTGGGTAAAGTATTGGTTGGAAGGTCACAGACAGAGAATTGTGGTCAACGTCTCTGCGTCCAGGTGGAGGCTGGTCACAAGCGGTGTCCCCCAGGGGTCCATCCTGGGAACAGTGCTCTTCAGCATCTTTATCAGTGACATAGATGATGGGATTGAGTACGCATCCTCCACAAGTTTGTGAATGACATCAAGCTGAGAGGTGCAGCTGACACAATAGAAGGAAGGAATGCCATCCAGAGAGACCTGGACAAGCTTCATAAGTTCACCCATGTGAACCCAATGGGATACAACAAGGCTAAGTGCAAGGTGGTGCACTTGGTTTGGGGCAACCCAGGTACATGTACAGACTCTGAGAAGAAATCCTTGAGAGCAGCCCTGCAGAGAAGGACTTGGGGATACTGGTGGATGAAAAGCTTGATGTGAGCTAGAAGTGTGTGCTCATGGCCTGGAAGGCCAACAGTATCCTAGACTGCATCAACAGAGTGGTGGCCAGCAGGGAGAGGGAGTTGATTGTCTACTTCTATTCTGCCCTTGTATGGTCCCATCTGGAGTACTACATCCAGGTCTGGAGCAGCACATGCAGCATATGGAGTTCTTGGAGTGGGTCCAGAGGAGGGCCACAAAGGTAATTAAAGAGCTGGAACACCTCTCCTATGAAGACAGGCTGAGGGAACTGGACTTGTTCAGCCTGAAGAGGAGAAGGCTCCGGGGAGACCTCACTGTGGCCTTACAAGGGAGCTTGTAAGCAGGAGGGAAATCAACTTTTTACATGGGTAGATAGCGATAGGACTAGGGGAACAGTTTTAAACTAAAAGAGAGGAAACTAGACTAGATATCAGGGAAATTTTCATGGAGAGGGTGGTGAGGCCCTGGCACAGGCTGTCAAGAGAAGTTGTGGATGCTCCATCCCTGGAAGCATTAAAGGTCAAGTTGAATGGGGTCTTGGGCAGCATGATCCGATGGGTGGCAACCCTGTCCATGGTAGAGGGGTTGGAACTAGATGATCTTTAAGATCCCTTTGAACCCAAGCCATTTTGTGATTCTACAATTCCGAGGCATCCCTAATAGTCATTGTAGAAAAACTCATCAAGAGGTCTGTGATGTAAAGAAAATACAAGCTGGAGAGCTGACGTTGTTTTGAATTTATTTGGAGTGTTCAAGGAGAACTATTCTGACCCCAAATTCAAAGTCACACAAGCACAGAAGGAGCCTGGGGAGACAAGAGTTCTTTCTGAAGTGGCCAAATACATGTGTGACATAAGCTTGATAGAAATAGAAAAGACACTAATTTTGCTTTCTCTCCTTTACATACAGAAGCCAGGATTTTTTCTAGTTTGACCACGAGGCTTCCTATGAAAGCTACTTTTATTGTTTTACACTCACTGAGCTGTTTTTTCATAATTTTTTCTTGAGTTTTCTGCACCCCAGATCCCTGGAGGAGGCCACTGCCTGCAAATGTTTTATCACTCTTCCTTTGTAACACTATTACGTAATACATTTAATATGAAAGATCCTGTCAAAGTGAAACCTAAACTGGGTTAATCTGAGAGTTTATCTTGTATGATTGTTTTCTGCTGTCCAGTGTAGGAGCTCTGAAGTTTCTTTGCCTTAAGATGTGGTTTTTACTCCTGTTCCACAAGTATGGCATATCTTCACTAGACTGCAGTTTACAGCCTCACCCCTTTCATCAGATGTCAGATGATGCTTTGGTTGTAATAATTTTTTTTGTAAGACATAACATATTTGGTTAAATGAATTTCTGTGTGAATATATTATTCAGAATAGAAATTTTTCAAACCATATAAGATATCTACTGTAGTTTAAATGATTTTGGTATTATGTATGAGAATAATCATTTAAACTCTGTACATGCTTTGTATTTAACATCTTAGTGCCTTTGAAAGAGGTCTTCACTTGTTGTGAGAGAAAAAACGTCTTCCATTGGTACCAGTATTTGTCATATTAGTTTTTCAATGAAGGTTCTCTCCATTTTGCACATATCATAAATGACAATATTAAGCTCTATAACAAATGTTTTAACAGCTGAATATCTCATGTCAGTGAGAAAAGTATCAGCTGTCACCATGATTAATGAGCAAACTCCAGTGGAAGAAATAACACGAATACTTTGCGCACAAAGAGGTATGGTAATGCAGATATTTTGTTACCCATGTTTACAAATGAACAAAATATACTGCACACCCACATAACATGTGTTTAGGGTTGACATAATTGAAGAAAATATGCCAAGAATTGCAGTTTTCATAAAAACAATAAATGTTTGTTAAGATGTTTAATGTTTAATGTTTAAGATTAAGATGTTAATGTTAAAGATTAAGCATTTTAGAGAACAAATCCTCAATCCTAAAAGAAACCATGACTGAGACTAGTACAAGTATATATATATATATATATATAGAAACACTGGAAAAAAAGGAGATCTGAAGACAGTAATTTTATGATCATTATTTTTGCATTTATATACTATTAAAGGATATGGCAAAATAATGAGTTTTCAAATGCTAGTTATTATTGCACACAAATAATTTTTACAATATAGACTGATTTTTTTTTGTCTGGAGATAAAAGCAAAAACAGTTTGTTTATTGAAAAAGGCAAAAAGCCAGAATGTTTATTTTAAGAATTTAATAAAAAAAAAATTATAAAAAAGTATATCTATGTTGTAGCACAGTTAATGTTTTATTTTTCTTAAAACTTGACAGTGTGATAATCAAGCCATATAAGACTCCTGGACATTATCACAATGAAATAAACCATTTAGAGCTTTTGAAAATTGAAAATCTTTTTTCCTACAAGTACTCTCAGACCTTTTTATAGAGCAGTTTAGCTGCTCAAGAATTAGACTTACAGTCTTCTCCTTTGTAGAGTTTTCAGAGATTTCTTTCACAATTCTTTAAGAATAACTTCCCATCAATCCTTCAATCCACCTTACCAGTTATAAGACAGAGGCAGCAGAAGCTGGTGTACCACCTCTCCATATACTAAGGGATACTTCCTGCTGAGTACTTCTGCTCCATGGTGTACAACTTTTTAAATCTAATAGAAGATATAATTGCATAAGTTTATATTACATTTCAAGAGATATTTCATTTTTATTCAAAGTTATCTTCATTTCTTTTCATCAAGACCCAAGCTCTGGTTGGACTAATGCAAAAAAGGTCAAGAATGATCCCTTTGACAGTGGAGAAGTCTATACTATCCTTTCAGTAAGCTACTTTCCCAATTCTTTTTTAATGTCTGGATTTCAGTGAAGTTTGTTTTCTACCTGACAGAACACTGCAGTTATGTAAAATGAAATCTTAGGTTGCTTGTTAAGAGAACTGTTGAATTCCAGGAAGCCATGGTTTTACTCACTAACTGAGAAGATCACCTTGTTTAAATGCATGCAGGGCATATGATTTGTTTTTCTTTTTCATGGAGCAGAGACATGAGCAGAATAATTTTACATCTTCTATTACCCATTATAAAGATGAAATCTCCTGAGTGACATGAAAATAGAGATGGATGCATCTCAGGGTACATTTTTTACAGCACTTCTCTAGATACAGAGGAGAATGCATGTCTTCTTGGATATCACGTCTGCTTCAACAGCAGCAAAATAGAATTACCACAAAGTGGTCCCAGGGTGATCTTACTTGGAAAGGTGTGTGTACCTGGCTGAAGAAGATGTGGACTGGACTGCAGCCGCACATCATGAGAAGCAAAAAGCTGCTGGAAGAAACAGTCCTTCTACATCACTGCTCTATTCCTCTGAACCTATGCTCATATATGAGGTACTTGTACCACTGAGGTTCATTCGCCAGCACTGCCAGCTGATCACCATGACTGATGGTGCTAAGCAGTTCAAATTTGCTTTATCAGTGAAGGCAGATAATCCACTGATTGGGGCTTAATCAACATTTGTCATGTATGTTCAGCTGAACCTGTCACACTGATGCTGATTACCCTACAAGGTGTTTTCAGGTGCCTGCTCAGATATACAGTTCTCCTGTCCTATTATAAGCAGATGCTGTCTTGATTCAATATGTGTATCTTTGCAGACAAGGAGACCATCAGCAGCCAGTCTGCAGTCAAAAACAAACAAACAAGCAAACAAACAGTAACAGATAAAAGCTGATAAACAGCAGGCATTTTTAGTCTCCCTGACTATCGTTGTGATACATAAGATTCAAAATCCTTCAATGTAGAGCCTAGGTGTCTCTTAGGCATTGAAAATTCCATTGTCCTGGAAGGATTAGGTGTTCCAGCTGGTGCTCTTTGTTATGGGCTTAACTTCTCAAGGTCAGAAGTTTTGTCAGAGAAATTGTATTTCAAGAAGCTGGCCACAACACAGAAGTAAACTTGGCACTTGGCTGACAGAGACATGGCCTATCTCTGTCCATGCAATAAACATCACTGCATGCTGGAGATCTGGCCAGCTGGGCTCATTTTGCTGACTTTTTCAAGGACAACCTGGGCACTTTGTGTCTCAGGTTGCTTAGTACATTTTTGATCCTGCATAGGAAAATGTTCATGGAGCACTTCCCCAGCCTATCTTTGACACTCTGGGGATGAGTTAATGTCAACGGTTTACAGGCGTTTGGCCCGGTTCCGTGACGAAGGGGACGGAGGATCCATGGGCCCACGCCCCGGGAAAAGGGAAAAGGGGAAAAGGGTAAGGAGATGGCCCTGAGAGCAAAGCACAGCGGCAACAATCTGAGGAGAAACAAACTAATTTACTAAACAAGATATCAGAATGCAAAACAACACACTATAATACAATATAATTACAATTTAAGCTGATAAATCCAATACAGAGAATGTCCCAAAATCAAGGTAGGCCTTACTCTACTACCGACGATAAGACGGCTGGAGAGCGAGGTACTGCCAAGACGAGAGACGGCGGAAAAAAGGGATGAGGTCTCATGATCTGCAAGTTTTTATACTGCGAGCTTTTATCTTTTCCCTCCAGCTGGAAAATAGTAACAGAGGAGCAAAGTACCGTGGGGAATGTAGTAGTCCTTCTCTTCTGAGAACCAGGTACATGCACTACTTGATGTTATGATGTGGAATACCAATAACCGAGAATCACAAAACCATGACAAAAAAATATTGCCAGTTGGCTTTTGGAAGGCTCTGGACTTCCATGGCATTGTCTTGAGATGAGCTGGAAGTGTCTCCTCTTTGTTCACAGACACTGCAAGCAAAGAAAGAAAGGGCAAGAGATGGATGACAGCTAATGAGATTGGGATGTTCCTGACAACCTGGATTAATGAATCTTGAATATTGTTTTGATGCCTTGACCAAGGACCTTTCAATATTAAATTTTGTCTCCAGCCTCGTGGCCATAAAAATTCTGTCTTCGTGGTCTTTTCTTGGAAGCCCCTACCACACCGCTGCATGTTGCTGAGTTCCACTGACCCCAGGCAGGCACCTTCCAAGAGAAAAAGCATCAAGATCTTAGTTCACGCATCAGCAAACTGAGAGAGTGAGTCAAGAGGGAGCTCCAGGTGTTCCCTGGCATTTTTGTCTTATTTGTTTGAGGCATGCCAGTCCTATGGGAAAGGAAATGGGTAAGGAAGAGGGTGCAGGCAGCCTGCAATCTAACAATATCCACAGCAGAGGCACCGAAATTGGATGATCTTTAAGATCCCTTCCAACCTAAGCCATTCTATGATTCCAAGATTCTATAATTTGAGGAGAAAAGGAGGAGTTTTAAAGGGGAATATAACAGATACCTATGAAACCCTGAGGAAGGTGAAAAACGCTTGGCTGTTTGTTTTTTTCTTCCAATACAGGAGCTAGGGGCAGTCAATTTAAAATGGCCTGGGTCCTTTTCAAGGCAAATGATGCCAATGTCCATATTATTTTCATAACCTAAATCTAATCTGAGGAATATTAACTTGAAGATGCTATTTGTGCTAAAACATTCATAAGAATTGAAGAGGCAAACAGATGAGTGACAAAAAAAAATGAAAAAGAGAATGAAAATGAAAAATAAATCAATTAAGTTTTATAAGTACATGGATACCCTCTCTGGCTCAGAAGGCTGTTATGTGGCAAACTGTACAAAGCTGAGATGGTATCTGTGGGCATTACCCCTGTGTGATCACTATTCTGTTGTACTTAGGCATACATTTTTTGTCACCATGGATGATGGGATACAATTTCGGTCTCTGGTCTCAAATAGAACATCAGTTTTTATATTAATCTGTTAAATTCTAGCTAGAAGTGCCTGAGGCCTCATATGGTGATAAGAATTTACTATAAGAGTGTCAGAATCAGGCTATGATGTTTTGCAGAGGTGTTTTCTAGGCTTAAACATGTCTTCAAGATCTCACAGTTTTCTGCCTTTCTCTTTTATCCAGATCTTTCTAATCAATAAAAATGATTTCTGACATATAGACTACCAATGATTTTGTAAAAGCTCCTTTGTCTACTCATACATTTTGGTGAACTACATCACTGTTATGGTACTGGAAAGGCAGGTGAAGATGTACACTTGTAGTACCAGAGGTCTGTTAAATTACTCTTTAAGTTTTGTACACACTTATAGAGAATGTAGAAATCAGCAGTTTCCAATTAGTTTTTTTGTTAAACTGTTTAATATCATTATTATCTAGACAGTATGTTCTAAAAGGCATATTTCTTGATTTATATGTAGGACCTATTACTTAAATCTGAGCTTGTCATATCCACTTATTTGATTATAGGTAGGAATAATAATAAAAATGTCTCATTTTGTGGATATTGTAAACCATTCAGATAGTCACCCAGGAACTCTACTAATGTCAATTATTCCCTGGATACAGAAGTAATGGCTTGTCCTCCTGCTGCTTTACACTTGTTGTCATTCGGGCACTTCTGCAACTGCTGTAACAGAACAGTTTCAGAAACAAGTGAAGTCTAAAAGAGTAGGTGCTAAAAAAATAAAAATCACAGCTACATTTTATTCATATTCTTCTGCTCTGAAGCAGAGCTGCATTTGCAGTCAATAGCTTCCCTGTTGTAGCCGATCCAGCACAAGGCTTTCAAAAGCTGTTGTGTTCCCATGGCAATAGGAGTTGTTACTTTAGCAGAGAAGCTCCATTGCAAGAAAATACCCTGAGATACCAAGCTAGAAAAATAAATTCATCCTTCAAGATAAGTTCAGAATCTCTTAATATGGCAGAGGTGTTTATCTTTTACAGTTCTACTCTTTGTATAGAGTATACTTCCGTATGTGTAAACACAGCTCATGGGTAGCATTGCAAAACTGCTCTTCAGGCATTGCTGAGAGTGCAGTGAGTCTTCTCCTGAAGGTCTGTGTCTGACTGATCTTATGGGAGGACGAGTAAGGAGGTGGAGACATGATCTGCATGTACTCAGGCTTATAGTACAGACAGGGTATCCATACTTTACCAGTCTAAAAGTGAGGATACTCAGTGGGGTTAGGCTGATGAATTCATGAGCACTGTAATTTCTATGCACGTAGATGTTTTCAGAGGTCACGTCTGGGTGAGCCTTTCTAGGAATAGCAGAAAGTAAACCTGCATGGGTCCCACCAAGTTCCATGCTTTGATACAAAACTGAAAAGATACTGACTTTTGGATGAATGCTATTGCAAAATGTGGATGTGTTCATTCTTTTATGTATTCATTGTTGTCAAAGGAATTTATCTTCTGAGTTCATTCTCAAAAATTCATCTAGCATTTCTTTATTTTAGACATTCCATTACTGTTTCTTTCCTCCTTTATGATAGATTTCACTCACACAAATTCCTCAGCTTTAAAGAATATATGCCTCCTCGCTCAGCTATTTACTTAGTTGCAAAGTTTCCTTAAGATCAATGCAAGTTTTACTTGATTCTATATTAATTGCTTTTAATAGATAGTTTAGAATTGATTTTGATCTCAGTGTTTTCTCACTGTCATTGTCAATGGCTTGCTACTGCTGAGAAGCAGGTATACCCTAATATTATTAGTATGCAGATATATGCAGGTATATCCTATATTATTAGTATGAGGAAGCAATGTGGCTTCCTCACTTTGGATGATTAGGGTTGTAGAACTGTTGTATGAGCTATGTGGAGTGCTTTTCCATAGTATCATTACCTACGTATTTGGAGAAATCAAGCCCCAATTCTTTTCCTTTATACAGAGAACATGCACATTATACAAGGCTTTAAGTTCTCTATAAAATAATTCTTTAAAGTTGATTAAACTTTAAGAAGTCAGCATATATCTTCTTCAGTGATAAGACAGTATATTTATGTTGTAAGGAGAAAAATTAATCAAGAAAAGACTCAGTTCTTAAGATCTGCTTTTGCACATCTGTTCTGTGTCCTGGAAAATTCAGATTATTTAAAGATGAAAGATTCTTGTTTTATGGTTGTAAGAAGTCTAAGTGTTCATTCTTATTTGAAATAAGTTACAATGAGGTCTCCTCAGTAGAAAACAATGTGCAGAATCAGTAGACAGTTCAGACATATCCGTTCTGGTATTCATGTGTATTCTCAGTATTTGAATTTATTTGGATGAGGTCACTGCCAGGCTTGAAACTGATGCATTGACTAGTTTACATTTTTTAATATAATTTAACACACGATTAGGTATATTGTAAATCTCTACATTCTATAAGTAAAATAATATTAAAAAAACCCAGCACTCAAAGGAATAGAAAATGTTGAAACACAAGAAAATATCTCCTTATAATTGTTATTTTTAAATGTAACAGGAATTATTTGATAGCCGAGAAGCTCTGATTTAACATAAATCTTGACTTGAATGGGGGTGTTTTACATTTTCTTGCTCTTCCATTAAATTTAAGCTCAGGAATTCATGGGGTACATTTCACTTGAATTATAACATACTCAGTTGGATGATAGACTGCAGGATTGCCAATGTGTTGATCAATTCCTACACAAATCTATACAGTGACTGGTTAATTCTGACAGAACATTCAAGATGAATGAAGTGACACCAGTCAGTGAGCTCTATTACTTTCTAACTTGTTTTGGGTCTGTCACTGTAGAAGTAAGGGTTGCATGTCACAGCTCTACAGTGGTCATTCTGTCTAAACTTCACTGCTTGGACAGTAAGAAGGTTGTCACATGGGTATTATCAGAAGTGTGGAAGCAGTGCTTAAATCCTCAGTGTGTCTTAAATGATGCATTTGGAAGCTAGGTAGAGTAGTATATAGAAGACATGATAAGCACTCCCCAAAAGGCTGTATTTGTCATTGCTATTTTACTTATAAAATGTGTCTTAAGATGAAATGAGTCTTACAGAAGTAGGAAAGAAATTCAAGGGAGTTATCCTACTCCTGCTCTGTAAGCCAATACGGATTTTTAAGGGCTGGGATGCTATTAAAGATTTCTGCCTTGAAAAGCTTATAGCTGCAAGTCCTGATCTTGCTTTTACTATAAGTAATTTAGTTTATCTGAAAATGTAGTATTTTGGACTCCAGAGGATCTCAGTACGCATATAATATTAAGCATGTATTTGCAGAATCAGTACTTAAACGGATTTCAGTAAGAAATGAAGAGAAGGAGATAAATAATAATAGGTGGAGCAAACAGCAGATGCCCTTGTTTTTCCACTGGTTGTTTTAAAAACTTTTCCCTTTCTCTTTGCTTGGAATATTCTCAGTGTCCCACCAAAGTGAAAGGAAGATTTATCAGGATTCTACTGGTCCTTCTGGACAACCACAATACTTTTGTGGTCAGACTGCCTTTTTCTTTTTGAGACTTTTCTTCATTCATTAGTCTAAAGCATTAAATTGTTCATCCCAGCCTTTTTTGTCTATGAGTAAGTAGTTCAGTCCAATTGCAGTTTGTCTTGAAACTCCTCCATCATTTTAATGGGAGGATGAGGATTTTTGGATGACCTTTTTCACTGACAAATGTGGGATCTGGCATTTGTCATCTACTTCTTGTGTGTTTTCTGGAAACCACCCCAGATTTTCATTCTTATAAATAAAAGACCTTTGGAGCTTGAAAATATATGTATGTACATGCACATATACAAATGTGTATCTATAAATTATTTCAAAATATACGATGATAATTATTTTGATTGTGGTAGTACCCAAAACAGGGTAACTGCTCTTTTGAAATATATAGACATACTCCTTGCAGAAAAAAAAAATGGTTGTTATCTGGAATGACAAAGCAGATAAAGCAGAAGAGAGTTATACAGAAAACCACAAAAGATGAGTCATTTGACAAATGCAAACAGCCTTGTTGTTTCCAGCTCTGTTAGGGCAGTTAGTATGTAGAGAAAAGTAGATGGAATAAGAAGAGAAAAAAGAAAGAAAAGAAGATTGAAGGAAAGCTGGTTAAAAGATACAGGAGGTCATGTCAAGATAGGACATGAAAGGCTGCAAGGGTGAGAGCTATGGCAATAATTCACTGAGACTTCCTACTTAAATACATCATTTTTATGTACTTTCCTCATGATAGCTCCCAGCCAGCATTCTGCTGCAAGTGTAGAGAAAAAGTCATATTCCTCATTGTTTCACTCTTTTGTAGAGAGTAGAGGGCAAACATGAATAAGTAAGCAAAAAAAAAAAATTTGTAGTTTTGCAGAATCAGTAGAAGAGACAGAAGGGCTATTTTCTTTGGGAAAAGAGGAATTGATGAGGTATGGAATACAGAAAATCCCTGTCTGAGAACACAATATGACCTGGTGGTTATGATAATGCCCAGGTAGAGGAAAGGTGAAGATTTCAATACTCTTATATAGTGGAAGTCTCCTATAACCTGGATAAGTCCTCTGCTGTAGGCCCCTCTAGATGCGGTCCTTTGTTCACCAGCCAACTACAAGACTATCAAGGCTGTATGAGTCTTTTAAATTCAGATTTGATAAGTGATGCAGTGGTCACCAAAAAACATGGTTTACAGTGGACCGGTGTGTTTTGGAACTGCTGTTGTAAATAAGAGGCTGTTACATGAAAGGATGGCGCCAACCTCCTCTAACAGCTATGTTTTTTGAGAAAGGTCTGACTGGGAGAAGAGGCTGTAGCTTTGAGTGGTAGAAAGTCACATGTTTTTCAGAAAACAAAATCTTAATTGATCTCATGTCCCACTTCTCCTTGATGCTTCCCACTATGCACTTTCAGAAGCTTCCCAGTAATCGAGCCAACTTTTTGCTTATCACATTTTTTTGCCTCTTATCTTTCTCTGTCTACTGAATAGGAAGCCGCTTGCCTTTCCTTGAGGTGGTAAATGTGTCTAGGCTTACTTTTGAAAGTGCTGCTGGAAGCTTTCAACGAGAGCTTCTAGAATTACAATGACGTTTTTTTCCACACTCTGAGCTTTTTCTCTAGAACATTTCACATGATGTTACAACTGAGAAAGCACTTTTCTATTTTCTCCCATCCCCCACAGCATTCAAATGTACATCAATTAGTATCACATTTTCTGTTATATTTTAATTCAGCTAATATGCAAGAAATCAGGTAGAACAAAATGTTCCCACCGAGATACATTCCTGTTTCCTATGCTGAATCATTGCTTTTGCCTTTCTTTGCTTTCTGACCTCTGGAGAAATGCCACTAGCACATCACACTTCCTTCTAAGATATTGGTTCTTTTGCTCACTTCCCTCTTAAAATAAAATAGTAGCTTCTGTGAGCAAGTGCAGATGACCTGGAACTGCACATTTACATTTTTAGATCATGCTGATAGCTGGAGGGAAACTCTTATGTTCTGTAGTCATTTAAAGAAAAGTGAATATCCAGTACATAGATCAATAGAGTACTCTGTAATCAGCTTGAATAAAAGCTTTTTTCACTCATGAATCAAAAAAACCCACTATTTAGCATTCTTATATTGCATAGTTTTATGTTATAAAAGCAACATATCACGAAGAACAAAACTGTTTTTTTTTCTCCTAAGCCAGACTGATGCCAAATTCTTTTTGCTTTGCTCATGAACCACTGTGTTTCTCAGTTTCAGAACTTTAAACTGATTTTTAGTCAAATGTTTAATTTCAAAGATTATTCCAACAGGCTTATTCTTTATCAATTTATAGGCTTATACGTAATCTTTTTGAGACAGAAACTGTAAGCTGAGACATCCTGCATGTGACATAGCTGTCATTAACTATCAGTGTTGTTCAATCTCCCCAAAATAGTATCCAACTTCCCTACAAGATTACTATAAAAATACTATCAGAAACTGAGATAAGCACTAAGTATTGTACAGATTCTATTTGTCACAGAAAGAATCCTAGAAAAGCCTTCTTTTTCCTTTTTTCTTTTTTTCTTTTTTCTCTTTTTCTTTTTTGTCTTTTTTTCTCTTTTTCTTTTTTCTTTTTTTCTTTTTTCTTTTTTTCTTTCTTCTTTCCTCTTTTTTCTTTTTTCTTTTCTCTTTTTTCTTTTCTCTTTTTCCTTTTTTCTCTCTTTCTTCCTTTCTTTTGACTTAATAAATGATTTCATTAAGAGGAATTTCCTTTGAAAGAAAATGCATTAGTATTTCAAATAATTTCCTTATGAGCTAAGAGGAATGTAGTACAGTATAGTTAGCAAAGTTTTTTGCAGGAAGAAAGAATTTTCTTTTAGCACTGGAGAGGATGTTTTTTCTCAGGTTAGGAATGGCATGGAAAATTCCTCTCTTATGAAAGCAAATTTGGTATAAGTCTCTACTACTCCCCTGGGATACTGGATAATAGGACTTTGTTCATGTTTAGATCAGTCCAGTGATGCTTAACCATTCTGGTCTTTTAAATACAATAATTCATTTTCTCTTGTCACTGAAATCACTTTGTCTGGTCTCTTATTTTATTCATCCTCTGAACTTGGATTGATGGGCACTTATATTTTCTGCTCAGCATTCATCTCAAATTGAACATGGA
The DNA here is from genome assembly GCF_002078875.1 of Numida meleagris. Lineage (NCBI taxonomy): Eukaryota > Metazoa > Chordata > Aves > Galliformes > Numididae > Numida > Numida meleagris. The sequence continues at coordinate 85,952,013 of NC_034410.1, read as the reverse complement.
ATATCTAAGACTTGAAGCTGGTGTAACACAGAAATACAGTAGGAAAATAATAGTACTGAGGCTATAGCTCATAAATACTGAGGTGAGAAAACAGAGTTCAAGTGGAGCTGAAAATATGAAATGCACTCTTTGCAGTGTAATGCTGGCTTTGCTAATAGCATTTATATTGATATTTCCTATCCCAGGAATGAGATAAATAGCTAAAATACAAAAGGAAATATCACTTTTACTGTATCAACTTGAAAAGGAGACCAAAACAATAAACTTCTTCTTTTCAAAGAAGAATAATTGCGGAAAATAGTGGCTCAGTGTTGCAAAAGTGTTTTTTCCTCAAAAAAAAATGTAGTGGATATTAATACCTAAAAAATAGTAGCTACTTAATTTACCTAGAGATTTATAAGTTCTTTAAATTGCCTTTTTGAGAAATTATAGTGTTCATTTTTTCTCCTTTGGTGAATATTTTAAAACTAAACATCAGGCATGTGTTTCCATAGAACCTTGCTCCAACTCACTTCTTTAATATATCTACCTGAACTATGCAGCTACCATACAAAAGCATCAGAGTACCTAACAGCCTATAAGCCTGTGTTTTATTTTTATGATTTTATGATAAAAATACTTATACTTGTAAGTCAAAGGAGAGGGCCTGTGTGACTTGTGTACCCAATCCTGTAAGGCTGTATTTCTTCCCTACTGGACACAGATATCAGAACTCCATCCCCTCCTTCCTTGTCCATAGATCAGACATTTGTGTACCATTTTTATGCTGCTTTATTCATCCAGTGCGAGGGATACTTGCTACCACCTGACTTCTGATATCCTTAAAAAACCTGTATCCATCCCTTAGAGATGTGACTGCAAGTGGCTGCTGTAGGCTTTTGCTTCTGCTTTTAAAGGTGACTAGTCAGGAACGCTCAAAGCTGAAATTATGTTTCTTCTGCTCTTTTTTCTTTTCCTTTTGTCTTTTGATCTGTTCCCAAACTGCTTTTTGTATTTCTAGTATTCTTTTATGAACATAAGTTGAATGGAAAAGTTGTTTGAATATGAGGGAGTGGCAAAGACTGTCTTCTCATGACAAACTTGGCAGAGCATTCTAAAATAATGTACTGTAAATTGGTGTTTTTTGCTTTATTTTTATTTTTGGTAAATATGACTCTTGTCTCTCTTAGTGCATACGGAGTCCATGATAACATACATATTTATATCAAATATTTTATATATAACTGTCTATCATCTAGTTCCCCCAAACTGTGTATTACACTATTTAATAACGACTTTCATGTATAAATTCCTTTTTGATATGGTGCTAGTTTTATTCCTATGTATTGACTTAGGCTTTGTAAACATGATAGAGAAGGAATTGTTTTCTGTCCAATTAGCCCAACTTTTTCCTTGGCCATAAAACTTTATGCAAACTATTCCTTGCAGACTTTGCAGTCCAATGAAACAAAGATAGACTTATAACTCTTAAAGATTTTTTGGCAAACTGCTAACAAGAGGTTTTTTAAAAATATAGGACCTTCAGCTGATGGAAAAATATAAGAGTGAAAAAAAGACTGTAGTCTTGCACAGGCAGTAATGATGACAGCACCATTAATAACATGGATCATTAAAATTTAGAAAAAGCCATTCTTAATAAAGGATATAAATACATTTCTCAGGCAGAGCTATGAAATTTATAACTTTTTTATTGTCACCAGAGGACCTTCCTAGAGCTCTGCACCCCTCCACTGTCTGCCCTCTATCATAAATCACTGTGTGGTTAATAACCTAGATTACAACTACCAGTTGCATTTACAGAATTAAATATTGACTATGTGAAAATGTTATTACATTTTTACTGATCGGAAGACCACAGAACAGCCCTGCAGGACATGTAGCTGGACAGAAATATCAGTGTAATCTTTGTTAGAAACACAGTTATGGGATGCTTGGTAACAAGCAATAGAGTTTTCAGAAATAGAAAAGATATGGTGTAAAGTGAACTCCTTAATTTCATACCAGGCAGCACACATCAGCCAAGGCAAGTTATACATTAAAGACCACCTCACATTTACTTGAGAAGTTTCAAGGCCAAATGTATGAAGTAATTTTTAAAGGTAAATCCTTATACTGGTAGAGAGGTATGTCAGAAAGTCTAGTAGCATTAATTCTCAGAGATCAGGGCTGAGAATTTAGAGAAGACTGAGCTGCAATCATGTGAAGTAATGGGGCTTCTGCCAGGTTGGTTGGGAGACTGGCTTAGATTTTAATATTTCATGAACGATTTTTCTGCCAACTTCATGTCTTTTTTTTTTTTTTTTTTCTCATTGGACAAATAATTCTAAGGGCCTCTTGAATTTCGTTTACATCACAACTCATGAATTAATGTGATAGTTAGAAGAAAAAATAGTTAACTGTTAATGTCAAATTTGGATTTTATGAATATTTATCTAATTAATTGGTTTAATCCTGACTTATGAACCCTTGATATAATTTCATTACTAATCCAAATTTTTGTCAGGATTCCAGACAAATTCAAGTTTCCAGATAAATAGTCATTTACCATGTCTCTGTCACATTCTTGAACTTTTTCCTTGCCTCTGTACCTGTTTACTTTAACTCTCTTCCTATTCAGAAGATGTTCAATGAGCTTCCTGCTTCACACTGTGATAGCAGAGAAAAGAGTTACTTTTGAAGTCTCCCAGACATAATTTCTCTGCTGCACTAGAAACAAATCCATGTCTTTATGCTGCAACACATTTTAATAATGATTTCAACACAATGCAAAATGAATTATTTTTCAATAAAGCAGTTTTTTTGGATATGACTTAGTCAATTTGAAATTTAAGTAAGGAAGTTTTAACTTTCTCCTGCTAAAACTCTTTCTGTATTGAAAGAAATGGCAAATATTCTGGAGTCTTCATTAGATATAATTGCAAATGTGTCATATTTGTGAAGTGTTTCATTTTTCCCTTTGATGTCTGCTTCTGCTCATAAAGTTCTGACCACCCACATGTCAGATAACTTTAGTTATTATTTAATTTAATTATTTTTGTGTCATTTTAAAAATTTCAGGCTAAGCTGACATACAAGTCTGTATGTCTATCTTTACTGCAGAATTGTTTGATTTATATAAATTAGTAACTGATAGGGTATTTTTTGAAAGTTTTCCATTTTCTGCACATTAGTATAATTTAGATTAAATCATTTTCCTTTCTTTTTAATAATAATAGCATTTTAATAATACTTGACTTTTCCCAAGTTCTGTTTGGCTTAAAGGCTGGAATAATAGTTCATTTTTTATACCAATTGGCTAGGTCAAATTTATTATCATTGAAGGACTTGTCCAGATTTATTCTCCTTTGCATAGTGTTCTCATTAGATCAAATGTTCTGTATATCAATGAAGAATCTGATGGAAAGGCATAGCAACCATATTTGAGAGAAGGAAATCAGGGAAGGAATTGGAAATGTGAAGGGTTTTTGATTGGTTAGAAATACATAAGTGTGAACACCAAGGAATTAATATCCTTCTACACACATGCAGCAAACAATGAATAATTCTTACCAGACAGAAATGCTTACCCTAAGTCTTCTTCTGTCACACAGTTTCTGGCTATATACATTGGTGTCTGAAAATTTCCAAATTGCCCCTGAGAAGCATTTTATATCTTATTCCCTTAGCTGGAGACATCTGAAAGACTCCTTCTCTGTTTGCATGGCCAGACTACTTCAGATTCTTTCTGTTAGGATGGATGGTGGATGCACTTAGAAGAAAAAAAAAAAGCAGTCAGGAGAAGGATAGGAAAATGACGTATATGGAAGAAAAGATGACAACAGAAGCAGAATTCTCCTATGAGAGGAGATTTTTTTAAAGCTTCAAGACGTGGCATAGGACCTTCTGGCTGGCTTAATCTAATGGAAGCATCTCTAAAGGCAAGAAATATGGCAGCTCCCTTACTTTAATCCTTGATAACTCTGCTTCCTGCTTACAGCAGGATGAATGAAAAAATATAAAAATGAGTGCAGGACTGAATAGCTACTCCTTGTCCACCAGTTAGTATCAGAAACTTTGACCTAAGTTAAGCTATTTCTCAAATTTCTTTGAATTATTTGAAATCTCAACAGTTTACATTCTCACCCACAGTACTTAATTATCTGAACACTTCAATCTTTCTTTAGACTTCTGTTACTGCTGGCTTTTAAAGCATATGCAAACTAAACAGAAATTTTGAAAAATGTAAGATCTGAACTTGAAGAGCGAAGACAGTGTCACTTCCACTTCCCAAATAAGTGTAGGTGAATAGACAAGAGGATTAAGATGTGTTCTTTTTAACTGAAAGGTATAATCATACTAAGGAGTAGGAGGACACAGACTTTCACATGAAGTATGCGATAAAGAGTATGGCAAGCTTTCTGAGTATGAAAGTATGCTGAGACTTGAAGGAGTTTGGGGCTGCCCTCAGTTCAGGAGAGGAATAACCAGCATCTAGAAAGAGTTTTGCAGTAAACTGGACTAGTATCACTGTAAGTTTTCTTCAGACCTTTATTTGGTGTTTATCCCTGTATTTTTCTTGGATGAAGTCCAAATTCAGATGAAAATCAGAGTAACCACAACTATAGTGGACTAGTACCATAGCTGACCCAGCAAGGATTTGAAACACTTCCTAGCTTAGACAAGAGTTTGGACCATTAATTTCAAGTTTTTTGCTCTTTTCATATTAGGACAATAATTTTAAAAAGTAAGGAAACTGTGACACTAAAATGAAAAATGGAAAACTAAAAGAAAAAGCTGAGTTTTTCCTGAAACTCATTTTTAAAATATTAAATGACAATGTAGTTTTTAAAAAAAAAAAACACTAAAAAATGACTTGCAAAAATATAATCAATTTTAATATCTTGAATAAATACTCTTCTGCTTAATGACGTTAAATTCATTTATTTAAACTATGCCTGTTTAAATGTGATAATCAAGTTTCCACTAACAGAAGTTGCAGAAGTTATGACAATTTAATTATAGCTACCTTAGACTGAACTATTTAGCCATCTTTTCTTTTTTCCTCATTTTTCCAATTTTTAGATTACTTTTGCATTACAAACTTGAGGCAAGCTGTATAGCAAGAAACATTAACATCTCAGTACAAATAAAAATCCCTAAATAACCTATTTGTGTTTGCAGTTTCTAAGTAGAAATATAACAAGATCCAATGAAATTCTATATGGAATTATTTTATCCTTCTAAGTTTACAATGGTAATGAAAAAACTTTTTAGAAAAAATTAGTATGTCAGTATTTTTATCATGACATTTTTGTTCTAGCTAGAAAATATACTCGTAGTGATGATTGTTAGGAATTCACCATTCTGCGCCCATTTGTAGAGGCCTTCAATACTGGCCTTCACCTGAAAAAGATCACTAAGCATTCACCTTAAAGACAGGTAGAGAAGGAACACACTTTTCACTGTCATGAGAGAAATCAAGACAGGTTTTTATCAGAAGTTTTTATTCTTGTCTCAGAGATCTTTCCTGGTTTGCAGAGTATCCCATATAACTAGAGTCATTACTTCTCTGTGTGTACAATCCAACTGCAATCAATACTTATACACTTGTTTTTGCAGAAAAATGAGAGAAATTAATTTGTTTAGATTAATTTCATACGTCTACAAAACTGTTCAAAGTACTTTGAAATCAGCAGAAAAATAATAATAAAATCTAATGCTGTTTACAACATAGTAGAAATTAATCTCAACTTCATGGGACCAAGCGACTTCTTCCACAAAATTCTGTTTGGAATATCTTGGGTCAGAGACATACCTCTACAAGAAAAGTAGGTATCCCCCAGTAACAATGTAACAATTAACACCTTTGCAGTTCTTACAACATAAGGGGAATAAGCCTGAAGAACTAACTAGCTGGCTGATGCTTTATGCAACGGTTAATAGCTTATTCACTTCTTACAAAAGATGCAGAGAATGGGATATCTACTGGACTGCTGAATGCACCCAATTCTCAGTTTAATTTACACAATGGCATGCCCTTAAGTAGTATCCCAGATTGTTAGTTAATATCTCAGTTGTTACATTCCTTCTGATGTGGCACTGTAAGATTTTCACATCACCAGTAGAGACTCCCACTAACTTTCAGGGATGAAGAAGGGAAAAAGGACCAGCATGTTGCCAACAGAAAGAAAAATATCTGCTTGGAAAATGATAGAAAACACATTAACACTTAAAGCATATCTCTATCTAAAGACAGAATATGTGCTGCTTGGAGTCTTCTGTAGCTCTTGATAGGCTCATGGTATTGCATTCCTTTCAAGAAGTATCACAGATGGACGCAGAACACAAAAATAATGCAAACCCTAGGCACAGAGCTTTCATTTACTCCTTGGAGACCTTAGCTTTTAGAGGCATGTCTTTTTATGTGCCTGTATGTATGCATGTGTGTTTGCATAGTCAAGCATACAAGGAGAGAACTGCAAAATACAATCTGAGTATTTGTCTTGCCATTATTCAGCCTTCTGTACAAGCCAGTTAACTACTAGCACTTACTATTTCTATCATAAAATCTGTAAGAAACTGGGGAACTCGTCCTGCATAAAATATGATTCTGTTCAAGAAAGTGTAAAACTACTTAGACTTGTTTTTCCTTCCAGAAGAACCTGAACACTTAAGCCATCTGCATTCAGCAGTTCTACCATGCTGTTTATTCAAATGAGAATTCTTAACAAAAAGGTTACTTCATTGGGCCAGTTCAGCTTGTTTGCCCAGCAGGAGCTCCACACTTTATTTAAGCTTTTAAACTCCATATCAGTAGCATGAGTTGATGTTTAGTGCACAATAGGGATACAGTATAGCCTAATATATGCATTTTCCTTCAGAATTCTAACAGTTTAGTACTGAAGGAAATTTACACAAGCCTTATAGAAATTAAAGCAAAGCATTTATTTCATTCAGAGAATGCAGTGACTTCCAATGGTTGCACTGCTGAGGACTCTCAGCTTTGAAAGGGACCCTTTATTGTGCAGGAAGAAAGCTCAGATATAGCACTAAGTGAAAATTTCAGAGTCCAGATTAGCATGCCTAGCAACTCACTGCTGTGTACCGTTTTTTCCCAGTCCCCTACTAGCTGAACTCTTTCCGTACATCTTTAATTGATTGGGTTAATATAAACCCTCAGCACTACCAGTGTTTGTGTGGCCCCCATAATAAGGCTATTGTGTGCTTCTCTCTACTCTTGTGTTCCCTATTTAGGAATGTGTCGCTCTGAGCAGTTCAAAAGCGTGAGCAAATGAAAAAAGCCACAATCACTTCATTAATGATTTGTAAACAGAATATCCAGTACTGACGCCACCTGCATAGGCTTTCAGAAGAAAAAAATAGTGGGTTTGCTGAAGCTCTGTGTAGAATTGCTGTGGAATTTAATTCTGCAGTGTAAATAAATGCCCCAATTAACACTTTTACACTCAACCAAATGGTTGTATTTAGAGGAAACAGTTTCCTTCTTCAAGGAAAAATTCAAAGGGGACATGGGATAAAGATAAAAAAGAACACCCCAAAAACAAACAAGCAAAAAATAACCCTTAAATCTCTCCCAGTAAGATTTACACAAGACAGTACACAGCAGTGGCTGCAGTTATAAAGGCAGACAGCAAAATGTGTTTAAAGAAGGAAAGTAAAGTAAGAAAAAAGTTATCTGAAAATTTCAAAATAGCAGCAAATGTGTTTATAACTTCAGTTTGCTGCTGCTGTAGGCCTCATTAAAGCAAGCCTTTGTTTTTTCCTTTTCAAACACTACCTATTATGACAGCTAGAAACAGCTTACCAGCTGCATACTGTCATCTCAGTCTGCCAAGATATCATGTAATCATTCTCAAAGACTGAAAATGGGTATCCACTACTGTCTTTGTGAAGATGTCAAAAAGCTTAAAATTGCTCTGCATGCATATAGTTCTAACTACACTGTGTAGCTGTTGATTTAAGAAAGACTTTTAGTAAACCTACTGAAGCAATATTTATCTACTGTATCTACCCAAATTAAAGGCAAGCTTCTTACATGGCAGCAGATATGCACAGTTTTAAGACCTGTCAGATACTGTGAGGTTTCTTCAAAAGTAAGCAGAGAAAATAAGAGTCAGGCTTCTTTCTGAAATGCCATACATTCAGCCAGTCACTGGTGGCTACAATAACAGTACAAACCCCTCATCAGCCAGGGGATCACCTTGCTCTTGTATCTGATCTGCTATCCTTCTGTACTCTGCCTGCTAAAGGGAACATGTTGCAAAGGAGGCATGAAGACATGAAAAGGAAGCTCTGAGTATTTTATCCTGCATTTCTAAAACTGACTGTGTCACATAAAAGCACAGCATCCTAAGAGTAAACAGTGGAATTGGTCCATATTTTCAGTGGAGTGGGTGAGGAAAGATTGTGACCTTCGTCAAAACCATCATATTGCAGAGGAAATCTTTTGAAGAAAGAATGGCCTCCAAGCAAGGTGTGGCTTTTGCTATAGCCAAAAGAACAAGAATGGAGTTTCTCCCCTAAGAGAAGTCTTTTGCAGCACTGCTTCTTCTTCATGGAAATGAAGCAGTCATCTATCCTGAGACATATATTGCCCTATTGTATCCTAGTGCTTTGCTGCACTCTTTACAATGCACATAAGGGCAAGATGAAACAAGCTTTGTCACCCTGAAACAAAACAAAAGGTTTTTTTCTAAAAGAAGATCAATTTTGAGTTCAGATAGAGACAAAAAACAAACAAACATACAAACAAATAGCACCAAAACACAGGATCTCAAGATCCTTAGGAAAGAAACAGAACAAAGCAGAGGATATTGCTGTGTTTATCGAAGTACAGTGGTGATAAATTTGTCTTCAGTAGTGCTCCTCTTGTACCACTTTCATCTGAAAAGGAGTGTAGAAAGGAAGCCAAAGTTTAAACTTTTAATAGCCTACCTTTAACAATGCAAGTGGCCACATTACGTCCAAAACGACTCTGAAAGTCCTGAACTAAGATGTCATTCTTTACTGTGCATCATGAGATGCCATCTATTTCCCGAATGTTTGGCTATTCCTCATTTTAATAGTTTATCTGCCATTGACTAACTGTCCCATACAGAGATGTAAAGCAGGAGTAACGGAAATTGAACATAATTCTAAGATCTGGAGGATGTATGTGCTTGCATCAAGAAAAATAATGACACCACATTACTGTGAGGATCTTTGTCACTATTGTTGGCTTTACTCTCCGTTCTTGCATATTGACTCATATACTACAGCTTTGAAGCACATTTTTGTAAAGATTTTGGTAATACTGGAAAGATTTCTTATTGTAAATATAGTCCAAAGCTCTACAAAGTAGTGAAATTTTCTATGCAAATTGTTGAGTGAACACAACCCTGAGATAATCTGAACAAGTATTCCTTGCAGAAAATGCAACAAAGCAGATCAGAAGAGTTAGAGGAAGCATGAGTTAAAGGACAAGCAAAGCTGATATGACTAAGTAGCAATTCAATCTTTCTCCAAAGTTGAAGGTTTCTGGGCATAATTGTTTGATATCTATGTGGTGCTTTTCTTGCATAATATATGTAGGAAACAATGATGAAAAGTGAGTACAGAAAAATGCAGTTCCTGAAATGTCTCACAAAGGTACAGGCAAGATTATTACCCAGACTACTTGACAAAAGTGCACTTCATCTCCTATTGCACTGGTCAGCAGAGAGATAGACCTTAGAATTTAATCATTTGTCATGCCACCTGCACCAAGGTGAAAAGGCACATAAAACAAATCTCCTTCCCACCTCAGAAATGTATACAAAATAGGCATGGATTTGGAGAATCCTAAAGGGATCAAACTAGGAAGATGTTTACATGATACTTGCATTTTTAGTACTGGGGAAATCTTTGTTCCTTTTTTGGTACATTTCTTTGGATTGTGACCTGAATATACAGCAATACTCTTGGGGGTCTTGATTCTCCTAGAAGGAAATCTATGCCCAGGTAGGAATAGTATGTTCCCATTTTAACTGTTCAGGGTACAGAAGGAGACACCCTAGAGTCTACTTACTCGACTGACTGGACACATATCATTATTCTTGTTGTATTTAGCATGCACTGGAAAGAAAAGAGATTTTTTTTGCCAGAAACAGTACTGAAGTCCTAACACACAGAAATGCTCTAGTTGCCCATCAGACATGCTTATTATTCTAATAGGCATGACTTTTGAGAAAAGACATTCAGAAGCTTGGATGCCAAAATAGCAGACAACAGCATATTCAAGCATCAACAGATGAGTTGTACCAACATTTTCTAAAGAGTGTGACTCCTCTGAGTTCAAAACGCATAAGATAACCAATGTGCGAACATCCACAAATAACTTTTAACTTTGTTACATGACTCTTCAAAAAAAACATGAAATCTAAAAGAGAACATCTTGTCCTACAGTTTGATCCTTGCTCATATTTCAGGGTTGTACTTTCTCTCTGTTTTAGTCTGATGAAAATACAGTTTCTGACAGATAACCTAATCAGAGTAGCTCTCTCGCCCAGGCGAGTTCTGATTGTTGTAGTTGCTAATGTGATATACTCACTAAAAAGAGTGAGGTATGGCACGGTATCCTAGAGTAAATATCTGGCTGTGGAGTAATTATACGGAATTTGTTTAGAATGAATAACTTCTTGTAAAGTGTTGTAGAAACACTGTATTTTGGTCTTTAAGGATAGACATTGGATATTACAAGGATAGTACATAACAGGTCTCCTTGAAAGTTTTTGAATATTACCTAAAACTTTTTATGAATTACTATTAACAAATTCTTTTCGTAGTGATATTCTGAGCTTTAGAATGGCTACAGAGTTCTTATCCTACAGTATACATCAAAGAAACTTTAATGTGTAAGGGGTACGATTCCAAAATTAAATGTGTGGCTTTGGGAAGAATGGCAACTATCTTGACCTAAAATGTATTCCAGTTATCTAATTGTACAACAGTATCTCAAATGAGCCTGGTCACAGATATTGCCTTTTTAGGAGAGAACACAGGAAAGGGCTTTGCAGAAATAAGATGTCAATTTTGTATTTTTTTATTAATTATTTTTCTTTTTTTTCAAATCTACCTTTTCTTTAGATTTTGCCCAAATTGTTATATTCCCCAGAGTATGATGAAGAATTACATTTGTGGGATTTCAAATTACAGTAAAAGGAAATTGCACAGTGACCCTTCCTTATGTGCAAGCAAATCTTATAATTTTCTGCTGGAAAGTGAGTATGTGAGGGTGTGCAATGCCTTTGAGAAAAGAAGCTGCCTTTGGCAGTGCTAGCAAGCTATATCCTACAAAATACTTTCATAAAGTTGAGCTTTTGATTCATGTAGGAACTCATACTCGTTTTGAAATTTGTTAATTCTGATTGCACAATCTGTAAATACCTCAGATTAGCCCTTAATTGAAACATACTTGAATATGGCAAAATCAATTATCTGCTATAAACATGGGTAACTCATTTCTAAAAGAAACCAAAAAATCTTAACTCAGCTTTCTTAAGGAGTGTGGTCAAAGATTTATAATTCCACTTGGGAATGTTTTCTAATCTACCACTCAGGGTAAATGGAAAATTAGAGACAGATTTTTCCATTCCAGAGAGGAACTGAACAGGGAGGAAAGGCTGCTGTTCTTTGCAGTTGTGAACAGGGGCAGCTAAATTCACTCACCCCCCTCCATTTCCTTCATCGTGAATTCATACTACTTTACAGCTTTCCGTGGCTTTAACTAAGGTGCAAATTTAATAAGTTCAGTTGTGAGGAAAAACAGTACAATGAAAGGCATTTTTCAAAAAGATATGTCTATTCTTCTCTTCTTTGTGACAGACTTTTTATTTTTCAGGTTGCAACACTATGATTCATAACCATATCCTACTTGATGGACTCCAGAAATTTCACAAAAGCTGAAAAAAACAATTTCAATTTGTGATATGATTTTTTAGAAAGATCTGGACATCTTGAAATTGTCTTCTCAAAGAGGAGCTTGAAAAGAGTTCAAAATTTAGTGACTTGCTTTTTATTCATTTTAAGGGGAGAAGCATGTTTGTTTATTCTTTCTTCCAACGGTGCAATATTTACATCAATAACTAAGTGCAGCTGCAAAAATCTTTGTCTTTGTCTTAAACTATGAAAAGGATACTTACATTTTCCTGACTCACTAATAAGCTTAATGCATACTGATCATGATAATAACTAAACTATTAACTAAACAATGCTTCTGTGATGTCTTTTAAAATTGCAGAACAGTTTACTAACTGATTGACAGCCTATAAATAGGACATTCCAATATCAAGCTGACTACTTCTTTGCATCACACAAAACAAAATTGGCAGCTAATGGTGATGAAAAATGACTACATTTTCACAAAAGCTCGGACAAACTTTTGGTCTAAGTTCAACATGACCACTGTGGGGCACAAGACTTTCAAATAACCACTAACCTAGATGTGGTCTTGGTTCCCTCTGAAGGAGCACCTACTTAATTCTTTCTACAAGCCAAAGGGGGTGCTAGTGGCTGTGGGAGTATCAGCTTTGGGAGCAGGGTGTGAGTAGAAGGCTTGACCTGAATTCATTATTTGTTTGTTCTGGCATAAGTGTCTATTTGCTTGTTTAATCTATCTAGGTGAGAGTGGAAGATAGAGGGTAAAATGAACACTTTTTTTTTTTTTAAATATAATCAATTTGCAACACCAGTTAATATACAACATAACAAAAAGATTGTGAGACTCAACGTATATCTCACTGTAGTAGTTTTGCAGGTCTTAGATACTTGATTCTGTATCTATGATTTCTTCCCCTGAGAATGTAGGTACTTTATACGTATTCTGTGTCTCAATTATCAAATGCATTTATGTGGTAGAAGCTATATTGCCATTACATGTTGAAGGGACTTGTCTTATAGAAATAAGGAAAAAGCGGTAGATGTGTGTTATTGTACTGTTTTTCCCCACTAGGAAGGTACAAATCATCTGATATTTCTTTGTTTTTGTTGGTAGTTACATTCTGAAGATTCACTAGAAAGCTTGTTATTCTTTAGGGCAAAAAAGTTTGAAAATAGCATGCTTCAAATGTATTTTACTTTTTGATATTGAGTGGCACTGCTGGTTTGATCCCTATGTGTTAAAATATTATCAGTTCTTTTCTATTCTTACCAAGAATAGATCCTTTCAAAGGTGAAAACTTAAACATGGTTTTTACTTCAGACTTTTTATTGTGACCCTTCAAACAGGAAAAAAAAATCCCTCACCATGAATTTTACAATGAGAAGAATAATCAAGAGATCTTTTCTATTCATATTTTTATCTGGCTTTTGTCTTTTTTAGCTGTTTTGGTGACATTTCCTTTGAAAACGTAGGTCTTTGTTTTGTGCTTCTTGAAAGATTATAATTGATTGGGTTGCCATCTATGTGCACATGATGAGTATTTGTTGTGTAGGTAGAATCAGTACTGGCAGAATATTGCTGCATGCTGCATGTTGCATTATTCACTTTCATCTGCATGCAGCTCATGGCTGGCAGGCTTCTCACAGCTACCTTTAAAGTGGCTTATCCAATATAAAACTCTGGCTTGTTCAGTAGGAAGTCTAGTAGATCAGTTGTCATATTGGAAGTCTCCTGCTGAATTCAGGAGAGAATACAGGAGAAGGGGCATACCAAATTCTGATAGAGGATTGTCTGAGATGGTATTACTGTGCTCCAAAAAGGTCTGGTCATTTCTCTTAAAGTTGCCACTTTGGCTGAAGAGCAAAACCAGGTTGAATTTAGCAGGGATAAATACTGGCTTAGAAATAACCAGTATTTTTTCCTTAATTATCACTAATTATACAGTGTGCAGTCCAAAGAACAAAATGATGTCTTAGAAAGAAGGCACGAGCTACTCTGTTCTTTATTGTGTAAAATCCTAATATAAACACTAACTTTATGGTAAGTCCCACATTTTTGCATTTGACATTTTGTGAGAATCATACAGCTGACTTCAAAATCGTGATATAATCATGAAAGTCAATGAATATGCTTTTTAGTAGGTTGCTATACAGTCCAAGCATTTCTTCTTCTCAAGTCAATTTTGTTAATTTGAAGGTTTCTGTTGTGACACTGAAGGAGGAGGAGCTGTAATGAATTTACATGCAGCAATTTTGAGACCTTAGCTGACTTCTCCATCTGGGAGGTTACTGCTCCCACAGCAAAACTGGAACATGTGTCTGCACCTCAGCTGCATCAGCAGGAAATCTAAGGGCTTACATCACCAGTGGCAGTGGGCTGATGCTAAGCAGCCAACCTTCTTACTTGGTCAGCTTTGCTCTTTTGCTGACTTTATTGCTGGGGAAGAAACAGACTGGTGGGGTACTAATATCTTAAGCTTCTGCACAGCATGACCTGGAGTTCGTCTGGTATTGAGTCAGGAAAAGGTCATGTAGGAAGAAAATGCAGTAAATAATTTTTGCGTTGGAAAAGGTTGTTTAGCCATGCTGTTTAATTCTGCCTGTGATTCTTAAAGCTCACTTACATCAAACTTGCTCTCTCAAAACATGTGCCAGCCAGCAAGGTTACAGTTTTGTCAGTGCTTAGGGTAGTTTTGCAGTGGCAAAAAAACCTTTAGACAGCAAACATGTACATTACCTAATGTAAGACTGACAAAAGTCCCTTTTAGCTCCTGTATACTGTATTTACTGGACCGCATTATGAGTGATTTGTGCACACGGGGAGTCGCTACTGTATAGGATGCATGAATGAAGCAATGACACAGTAGGCAAAAAAAAAAAAAAAAGAATTTTGATACTAACTCTGTAATTCTTAGTCCTTGTCCTGAATGTATACATGCAATATATGTTACCGAGTCTTAATCTGAGCCCTGAAAGGGGATTTTGTCTTTTTTTATACAGATATATTAGGTATACTGAAGTTCTCACTGGTGAATTTGCTGTCATCCATAATTCTTCTCTCCTGCTAGTCTTCTTGTTTTTCTAATTTTGACTTAATTCCTTCCTACCTGTTAATCACTGCAAGTCTATAGTCTTTTTTTCTATGCTAACTAGTTCACAACAATAGTTACTAAAACTTTTCCTATGTTTACATTACATTCCTTTCTTTCATTCTATTACACATTCTTACATTTTTTTAGTGATGAATGGCTAATTCATCTTATAAGAAAACATATGTTTAGCATTTACTACTATTTCATGCAATGTTTGCAATTAAAAAAATGTTTCAAAAGGAGGTTAGAATAGCTAGAAATGCTATAGTATTCTGACAAAGATAATTCTTCAATGGAATGTTAATCACCAGAATTTTTCATCAAGCTATCAAATATCTTTACTTCAGCTGATAGCTTGAGTCAGTTTACTTTATGGTATTGTAATGGTTACATTTTAAGTTCCACTTTTTCGAAGGATTTTACTGAGGAGTTATTATCTATGTGTCTTCTGAAATGTGCTTCTTTTCCTGTTATTGTTATTGCCTTCAGTCAAAAGTATGTAATGCAAATTGCAATAGGGAAAGAAGAAAATATTGTGTGTAAGGGCAAAAAATGTTTACTCACAGATTTCTCAAGGGCCGCTCAAGAAAGACACTGGGAGGATTTTTTTTCCTTAACGCTGTTTGTAGTCTTAGATTTTTTCACCTTTGCTCCCTTTCCTTGCAAAACTAGGTATACAGAGATGTGAAACAATATGTTTTCCCTTTCTATGTTGATGGAAAATAATTTCCGATATATCAGATTAGAATTCAAAGGAACTTTTTAGGTAGTTCAAAAACTGATTCTGATGCTATTTTTTCTGGTTTCTTAAATTATAATGAACATGCATATAGATTAGTGTTTGTCGATTAAAGCCCTTACCATTTAAATAATATTAATTGCCTTTTGATCTATTTATGATCTGGACATTCCTGCACAAGTTCATAGGCTTTTTTTTTTTTTGGTCCAGAAGATTTTCAAGACAAATATTTATTTGCCATTTGGCCAGTTCAACTTTCATATTTAAAATAAAAATAATTTTAAAATACAGTGGGTCCCATTAGATAGTGTGGGATGGAAATAAACTGTTGTTTAATCATGAGATTTTTTTTAGTTTTCATTTTTTTGCATTTCAAATATAAAGCCCATAAAACAAGGAAAAAGCAAAACTATTGTAGGCTCTCATAGGAGTTCAAGTGAGCACACAATTAATGAAGAATGAAGAAAGTAAAGAACAACTACTAAGTTAATGCTGTTTAATCCTGTTTATTTTTTTCAGAGAAATTCTGCTAATTTGGGAAAAGTTTCTTTTGTTGTCTTCTAGGCAATGGATGACAAGAAATTTGCAGTGTATTTGTAGTATTGTTAGAAATTAATAATTCATGCTGGTATTATTATTATATTGCTGTCAACTGAGGATGACTAATAATCATTTTGCCTAAAGGGACGCATCCTGACAGAATATCTATTTGATATCAAGGTATCATTTGACTTCTTTGTGGATTTTTAAGGATCTATTGATCCATTTTTTGTACTCTCTCTCTCAAGAGTTTGTGCCTAGATGCCGGCACATTGTGATGGTCCAGTCACAAAAGTAAAAGTATTGTCTGTCTGTACATCAGGACTTCTGTGTCAAACTTCACTGAAAATTTCAGTCAAAACATACTACTAAAAGGTGCGTTAAATGTTTACTAACGGTTTCAAAATGAACGGTTTCTGTTTTCTGTTGTGCTTGATAGTACTATCACTGTCAAGGTTACACACAGTACATACCAAGTCAATGCTGAACTCTTTCCCAAATAAATTGTTATGGAAATCAGATAATGTTCTAATTTAAGTTACAGTGTTGTAAGTGCAAAATTGTGTGAGATAACTTAAGATTTTACTCCAAATATAGATAAAACCAGAACTTGTTTTGATCTACTTTGTAGATGTCAGATCTAAGAGTTATAATGATAGTTAATAATAAAAATATGCTTTCCATGTTTGATATTGACCTTTGAAGTTTAATGTTGCTGGGATTTCTCTAGTTGGACCCAGGGAAAATTTGAGAGTAGTGAAGCTAGAGTAAAGGTGTCTTGTTTGAAGCTCATAGCAATATTATTTTTTTAATTTACCTAATTCAGCAATTTTAATTCTGGAAGAGTGAATTGCAAAGTGGTATGCAAGACCTCTGTCCACTGTGGGACAGAGTGTTCAAATGCTCTCATGATGATGAAGTGATGAGGCTGAGTTATTGCAACACAGGTTGCAAGCTCTCTTCTGAAGACACCCTATAACAGTATTGTTGGTTATGTTTATTTTTGAGATCTATTTATTGTAGTTCATGTAATAGTGCCATTTAGATTTTATTTTTTATAGTCATTGTAATATTGGAAATATTTTAAAAATTACAAAAATTAGACCTCTAATTACACACAGAGGGAGATATTAGCAGTTCTGAGCATGGGAGCATTGGCTAGTCCTCTGTGTAATTGGTAGACTGAAATGTGTAGCTTTCTTTAGCTGCTAAGGCAACACATATGTTTATCTGTCATTTCTAACATACCACATCCAGTTTTACAGTATGGTCCAGAAAATCATTGTACATTGTTGTTGCTATTTGGAAGCCATTCTCTATGCTGCCAATGACACCCAAGACTGCTACTGTGAAGCCACAGTATGCGATATTTAACTCCTCCATGGGAGGAGTTAATAACTTTTTTCTCTAGAATTGTTTTACCAGCTTTAGATGATGCTCTGGAAAGAGGGTTTGCACTGAACTACAACAAGTCAAATTAGCAGGTAGTAACATCCAAATACTGAAGTTACACACACTGTTGCTGATCTCTTGTATAAATAATTTTGACCACTGGGGTCTAAGCCTAACCTCTTCATGTGGCATGCCAAAGAAAGAGGCATTTGTCATTCTGGTGTTTCAAAGAGTGTTTCTGAAAAGCTATCCTGCTTCAGTCTCTCCTTTTTACTATAGAAAAGCTAGGCAGTTAAATGGATTAATTACCTTTTCAGTGTAAGAGAAAAAAGGAGTAAGAGTCTTGTCTTTATCTCCTCTGATTTCAGAGGCTGACTAGAGGCTTTTCAGATGCGCATATCCCTTTAATGACTTAATCATCTAATTAGGTGACTTGCAAAGGCTATTGGCAAATGAGCAGAGGGTTGTTTTCTAATTCCCATATATCTGTAGAGTAAAGGATTCTGGTACAGTCTCTGTGCTTTTCCCCCATTCAAGATTTTGGAGACAGAGAGTTAAAATTAAAGATGAACAAGGTCTTTGAATTGGAAATGTAAACTGGCTAAGAAAGTGTTATTTTTATTTTAAGCCTCTTCAGCTTTATAGCAACAAAGTTCGCTTAAAGATTAGGTTTAAAACAGTTAAAACAATCCCTCAATTTTGAAGTTGCCTTTTCAATGCTCCTACATGATATGTGTCAAACCTGCTTCAAGACTTCAGTCCTGTTGAACTCGTATTTCACTGTATGTTGAAATGTGCACTTAACAAATGGTCTTTACATGTGAATACTGAATCAGAGTTCTTTTGTGATCATGGGAAAACAGTCTTTTCTAAAGGTTAAAGTAAGTAGCTAGGAAACATGACTTTGAGTTTGTGTCTTATTCAAGCACCTAGTCAATTCTGCTGGTGTTAGTTTGGGATGTGTGGGCTTCATTACTTGTTGCATCAAGTCAACAGTATCTATGTTGACTTCTGGCATTTCAAACATATCAATTTCAGTTTTACAGTAAATGCCAGAAAAATGCTGTGCCCTTTGTGTTATTTTGAAGCCATACATTACTGTGAAAATAACACTTACTTGAGGGCACTTGAAAATGTTTTCTAAACCATCACATAGCAATATGCATGCTATAATAATTCCTGGGTTTTTGAGGTCATACTAGAAGTTGTTCACATGTAAAACCAAATATTTTTATACTTCAGAGGCTCAGGTGAGACTTGTGACTATCTTAGCACTAGATTCCTTAGTAAAGCTTTTGAACATTAATGGTATTTCAACACATTACTCTGTGGACCAATGACGAAATATCAATTCAAATTAAAAAGAGTAAATGTAGTTAAAGAATGAACTTAACTTTGTGCCTGATGTTTAATATGCTGACTTTAAATTATGAGTGGAAGGAGTTGTCAAAATCATGGGTTTTCAGGAGACACCATTAACTGATTTTGAATATACTGAGAGAGCCTATTCACAGGATAAATAGAATTGTATCTTGCCTCTCAGAATTACACAGAGTTGTAAGGAGAGTAAACAAAACAAGTTTTTGTGAGTTCTCGCATCCAGAAACTCTCCAGCTCGTCCCATCATTCTCCCTTCTGGAAGAACATGACCTTCAATTTTGCTCCACTACAGTATACACAGGTTATCAACTGCAGCCCTTTCACATGCAATTTAATGTACATAGGTACATTAGGTAATGTACATAGGTACTCCAAAAGTAATGC
Organism: Numida meleagris; assembly: GCF_002078875.1. NCBI lineage: Eukaryota > Metazoa > Chordata > Aves > Galliformes > Numididae > Numida > Numida meleagris. The sequence goes on along the minus strand of NC_034410.1, from coordinate 85,932,591 downwards.
CTCGTATTTATTTTCATGGAAACTACAACAGAAACAGAGAGCACAATAACTCTACTTGTTAGAGCCAATCCTCAGCTTCAGAACAGTCTTTTTCAATGCAGTCACCACAATTAGCTATGCACTTTCACCAGTAATGCGTGCCGCTCTTATAAAAATCTGCACCAGCAAAAGTGACCCACTGCTGCTGTTGCCACTGCTGGAATGCACCACCTCACTGTGCTCACATCCAGTGTTTGGTCTCCAAAAATGTTCAATCACCAACGACTGTCAATGGGTGTCATTTTTTTCTGCATGGAGGAATTCAATGACACTCCTTTGCTTCATCCACACTTGTATGTCAGATGCCATTTTGTCAGACTGCCCTTCTGCTGCTATCTGTTGCACAGCAACAAAATGTAACAGAAAGTCAATGGAAAGGTTCATCCTGTACACTGTCATACCACCAATATCTGCCTCCAATATCATGGACCAACATAATAAAATAGGACACAAAACTTTCAGAGCAGCCCTCATAGTTTCATCCTTTTGCTTGTCACTCAGTATTCTTTGTTACAGGGTTTGCTTACTGCACTCAACAAATTGCTTTAAGATATGGTGAAATGTCATCTCCTAAACAGATTAAAAACTATGGGTTAACAAGTCACTACATACTCCAGTTGAAAATTAACCTGCAACAGAAGTGACAGTTGTACAATAATACTGTTAAACACACAATTTGGACTTACAACTTGTCTTCCCCTTCCCTTCCCTTCCCTTCCCTTCCCTTCCCTTCCCTTCCCTTCCCTTCCCTTC